>NC_091287.1:235738456-235918456 GCF_032444005.1 Ranitomeya imitator | reverse complement strand
GCAGAATAGGAAACTATACCCGATAGCGGAATAAAGCCGAGCAGAAAGTTCTAGCTATCTATGGGTCTGTATATGTATATAGGCTGGCTTGGCTGCAATGTGCTGTGTTCTGCTGCTCATCCTCCACTTGACAGCAAGTAGCCTTTCCCCATTCATTCATTCATTCATTCATCCCCCCGGAGCCCTGATTTATGAGCCTTGTTAAATAATCATTATGACTTCGCACCTTCTCCAGCAGGCTCTGGGAGAGCACCCTGGCTTTGTCACAACAACGCATGTGTCCAACAATTAGGACAAGCATATCCATCTATCTAACTGCACAGTGTGGCTGCTGCTCTCCCCCCTCCTATCACACACACAATAGTGGGGCTACAACTTGTAAAATGCAACAAATAATAGCATGCACACACTTATATATAATATATCATATATTATTCTTTTTATCATTTGATAATTTGCAGCAAATCTATATCTATCGTCCCATGCAGTTGTGTGAGGCTTTGTGAGCCATCACTCCTGATTAACCCTCCCATGACCAGCCATTGCTGGCTGCAGGAGTTCTAATGCTGGGTGCCCCTCCGGAGCATGGCTTGGGGGCATGTGCACAATGGCGGTGCCAGCTGCCCTTGTATGCCTTTGTTTGCTTGTTCCTGTAGGGCTGCATTATAGCGTTTTTAATTAGTTTGTGTTTGCATGATGTCACCCGTCCCCAATCCCTGCCATCCCCGAGCAGTGGCGGTACATTCCTGCAGTACAGGTGTAACCTCGTGTCTGACAAATGCCATTCAGCCAGACTGTCAGCTTACACAGCCAAGAGGAAGGAGATCAAAGCGGGGAGCAGGGGGCTGTCCTCTCCAGATTAGGGGCTTCATCCCTGGCTGCCCCTCTCCGGCCATTGTGTCAGGAATGAAGAGCTGCAGCAGCCTCCTCATCTGTAATTCTGCAGCACTAATTCCCGGAGAGCCTGCTTGGATGTAGGACCCCCTTAATCCCCCCTGCTATGGGAGCCCAACTTTTCCTATCTGGACTCCTGTCTGCAGCTCTCCTTCCAATCACAGGAGGATTTCTAGAAAGCTCTGTGATGTGAGGAATAGAGGCTATTATTATTATTGTTATTTATTGTTATAGCGCCATTTATTCCATGGCGCTATACATGAGGCTAGGCCACAGTGTATATTTCATTAGAGTCCTCTCGCTCCAATTTCATTACCTAATGAATTATTTGTTTAAAGGGTAAAGGCCTGTTTGGCAAGTACAGTGCAAATCATTGATAAGAACTTTTAAGAACAGGACATTGTGGTTCCATAATGACCCATTAGGTGGCTTTGCTCTCTGGGGCAGGCAGACAGGACTAGCCCTGCTGATGCCCCCTGTCCTCACTCCTCAGGAGGAGAGTCATCTCTAATGGGTGGGGTAACATGGTGCCCCCTAGGCACCCTCCTCAGTGTCCCTGCACATCAGCCATTCTAGTGGTTTCCTATTTATGGCACACATTTAACATATAATATACAGGATTTGGACATTAATATTATCATTTAGGAGAGATTTTAAAGCTATGATCAGAGAAGATTTTATTTTTGTTTTGTTTTGTGAACAATGATTTGGTTCTACCTAATAATCACACTCACAACGCTAAATATATGCTGTATTTACAATGAAATGTTAATATTCTTTATTAGAATAATAATTATCGATAACTGTAATATGCATTAATGTGCTTATATTACATATTCTTGCTTCTTCTTAATAAAATTGTCACAGGATACACTGCTGCGTGTAACTTTTTATCTAATCTCTAAAAGCAGACATAGCTGTTGTATTATAACCCATTTAAAGCAGTTTTCCTGGATTTTTTGGTATTGATTAACCATGCTTAGGATAGACAATCCATATTAGATCAGTGAAATCCAATGACCGACACCATGACTGATCAGGATCATTGCACTGATCAGCACACTTTGTGGTCTGTGTCTGCTAGAGCAGCTTTCTGCAGTCCTGTCCCATCCCAGAGAATGAGCCTGAGCTGATACCAAGCAGTGCCACTTTCTAATGGGCAGAGTACAGCCCAGCACTGTAGCTTCTTCTATCAGCTGCTCAGTGGGGGCCAGGAGTTGGGTCACTACTTGTCTGATGATGATATAACTTAAACATGTACCCATGTTATTCTACGGAATTGTGCACCAGTCTGATTTTTACACGGTCAGTCTGAGAATTTATGCCCATTCGTGTCTAACTAGAACACACTGGCATGACATAATGGAGAAGGTGGAGAAACCTTTTTCTTGCTCTCCACCTTGGTGAAGATCAGATCCCACTCTAATCAAACTCTGATGAGCAGAATCGGAGCAATGTTCTCGAGTGGAAACAAAATGGTCTTCTGCGTCTGCTTTAACCATACATCACTAATAATAATGGTCAGAAAAAAACCCTTTAAATCCTAATAAATAGGTGAAAATGCCTTATTTATAAGATAACAACCATGAGATGGCAAAATATAGCAGAAACGTTCCACGAAGGATAAAAGCACACTATAAACATCACTTTAACACATCAGTGATGAAAAATACACAACGAAAAAGAAGTATGTCCAAAATACAGAACTACACAACATGGTAAGTATTCTGCAGCACAGTGTCTGCAAACTGAGATTTTGGCTTTTATCCTAAGTCATGTGACAAGGCTCCTTAGAGTCGATATTGATTGTTAGGATTGCTACATCCTATAGGTGGCACTAGAGTTCTAGTCCTCTTCCTCTCCGAAGAGACAATGTTCATATTTCCCAGAGGAGCATTGCGGCTTAAAAGTCTCCTCACCTTGACATGTCAGGCTTGGGGAGGAGAAACCTTATCTTGGTCAGAGCCTCTCACACAGCCGAACCAGGTCTCAGACTTGCACTAATGAGCGGCAGTACCCTCAAACACAGTGTCTGCAAATTGAGCTATCCTAAGTCACGTGCCAAGGCTCCTTAGAGAGTCGATATTGACTTTTAAGATTGCTACTTCCAATAGGAGGCGCTAGAGTTCTAGTCTTTCTCTCTGAAGAGACAATTTGCGTAGTTTGCAAAAACACAGCCATTTTCCAAATCAATCAAGAAAATAAACCAAGCTGTGTGCATGAGATTTCTGAACTCTTACAGACTTTGCTTGGGCTTAAGGGTATGTGCACACGATGCGGAAAACGCTGCGGATCCGCAGCGTTTCCGTAGCTGCGGGTCTGCAGCAGTTTCCCATGAGTTTACATTACATTGTAAACCTATGGGAAACAAAAAGCACTGTCCACATGCTGCAAAAAAAACACGCGGAAATGCAGCGGTTTACATTCCGCAGCATGTCACTTCTTTCTGCGGATTCCGCAGCGGATCTACAGCTGCTCCAATAGAAAACCGCAGTTTTTTTAAATCAGCGATAAATCTGCAGCAAAAAAGCAGCGTTTTTGCCCTGCAGATTTATCAAATCCGCTGCGGAAAAATCCGCAGTGGACCAGAATACGTGTGCACATGGCCTTAAAATGCAGCTTAAAATTTGCATTAAAAAAACATAGCAAAAGAAATGCTGCAAAAACGCAATGTGTGAACATAGCTTTATTATTCTACTGAACATAGCTCACTATGGAAACCTAGATAATATTATGATAAATGATATAGTGTATAAGCATCTATAGAAAGAGAGGAGACCAGAGTGAAATAAAATAGGCCGCATGGTTCAATAGAATCTCTACTATCTATAATATAGCTTATTGTTCCTTATTGTTACAAATAGCAATCTAAATATAAGTGTGTGATAGAAAAGCAATATTCCTGTACAGTGCCTGGTGTGGATCCATGGACACTACACGTGCCAGCACATCCAATATACAAAATAAAGAATCTGGTGGATCCCCGGCCCTGCCGCCTGCACTCCGGAGCATAGCAATACATGGAGCCGCACGCTCCGCTCCTGAGTGTCGGGTGCAGGGCCGGGGATTACCATGCGAGACTCGGACGTATTTCTCGCATGTGTGATCCCGGCCGTAGTTAGATACGCTAAAGCCATTATTCAGTGGATGGAAAGCGGACCAATTAGACATATTCCGTTAGAAGGTATTTGTAACACAGTGCAGAATTTCTGTATGAGCGAGTGTCAAGGAGATGTTCTAGTGACCAGTAGGTGCTTATGAAACCAATCAATAGAAAGTTGTATGATATAAGAGCAAAAAAAAAAAATCACTTTATCTTAAATATTGACTTTTTTTTCGTGACTGAATAAAAAGTGATGCAGAAAGAGAGCAGAATTCGAGGCTCCGTGCACGTTCCCTTACATTCCCCCTAGAGGCTGTCTGGCCTGGTGAGCCCCGGTGTGACAAGGAGCCACCCAGAGCGAGCACCCAGCATTACGCAGGCCTCTCTCACTGACTCTATGCGTTTATACTTTTATAGTGAATTCAAGTGACTCTATGGCCAAAACCTGAAGATTCTTCTTTGCCTAAAGATTCAAACTTTTATCTCACTGTGAACAAGAATCTAGATGCCCCGTACTTTGCAAAAAGAGTTGGGCTACGTGCACACGATGCGGATTTGCTGTGAATTTTTCCGTGCAGAAACGCTGCAGATCCGCACTGTGATGTACAGTACAATGTTAATCAATGGGTAAAAAAAAAAGTTGTGCAGATGGTGCGGAAAAATCAGTGCGGAATTGCTGCGGATTTCAAAAAAGTGCATGTCACTTCTTTTGTGCGGATCTGCAGCGTTTTTGCACCCCTCCGCAGTGGCAAAAACTGCAGAAAATCCGCACAAAATCCGCATCAATTCCGCATAAACCCGCACAAAATCCGCATAAAAACCGCGGCAAATCCGCAGCTGAGGATTCTGCCAGGAGATGCAGATTTTGTGCAGAAAATTTTGCACCACATTTCCTATGTGTGCACATAGCCTTTGGCTCCTTTACAACCGATGTGTATGTTTTACTATGGAACACGTGGTCTTTTAGAAAAAGCTTGAAACTTAGGCGGATAACAACGGGACTGAAATGACAAGTCACCGAGCCTGGCTCCATCGGCTTCTCAATTCCGGGCATAGCATGTGGGTCTCCTGATGTGGCGCTACACATTTAGGGAGAGAAAGCTGTCCTGCTAAATGCTTGTTTAGCCAAAAATAGCCATCTCTTCATACTAACCTCTATACATGAAATAGTTGTTGGCCAAAAGATGATTGTACACTGAAATTGTTGTATTCTACTAATTTAAACCTGCTGCCAGATAGTCCTCTATATATGATCTCTGCGCAACCCCCACCACTGATTATCATCTGTCTGCCTATGCACAGTGCACACAGAAAGCTACCAATCACTAGTGTGGGTCGAGTTATACACCCATATCCCATATTTATCCATTTATCTATCTATTATTTATCTATTTATTATCAATCTACCTATCTATCTATCTATCTATCATCTATCTACCCCATATCTATCATCTATCTATCTATCTATCTATCTATCTATCTATCTATCTATCTATCTATCTATCTATCTATCTATCTATCTATCATCTATCTACCCCATATCTATCTATCTATTCCATATCTATCTATCTATCTATCTATCTATCTATCTATCTATCTATCTATCTATCTATCTATCTATCTATCATCTATCTACCCCATATCTATCATCTATCTATCTATCTATCTATCTATCTATCTATCTATCTATCTATCTATCTATCTATCTATCATCTATCTACCCCATATCTATCTATCTATCTATCTATCTATCTATCTATCTATCTATCTATCTATCTATCTATCTATCTATCTATCTATCTATCATCTATCTACCCCATATCTATCTATCTATCTATCTATCTATCTATCTATCTATCTATCTATCTATCTATCTATCTATCTATCTATCTATCTTATTTATGGCTTTGTTTTCCCTGCATGGATTCATGTGGATACTGGGGTGCTCATACCTTTATTATTTTTAAGAATGAACATATAGTAGCTTAAATGTTATTAATCTATATGGGGAGCGTGGATTGTTGTACAGATAAGATAGATAAGGCTGTACAAATATTACTAATGAGAATATAATGTTTATGTTATCTAGTTATTAATCATATTTCATGCTTTTCTATTTGTTTTTTTCTATACAATCCTTTCTTATTGAGAACCTAATGTGCCCAATATCTAACGGTTCCAAAAATAGAAGGATAAACGGTGAACATCGCCTATCCATAGGGATAGAAGTCACACAACGATCCGCGTACATCATCACATATTATGCTGAACTGTAACAACTAGATATTGCAAACGAATTGAAATGAAACACGGCTGAAGCAACCATTAAACTATGTTGGGATATCAGAGAATGCTTGTTTATTAAAGCCTGTTTAGCCCCTATAAAAAGCCGTCTGTTTGTGTAATAAGATCTGTCCTCTGCCGAGTGGAAATGACATATGTTCTCTTAAAGTGTATCGTTGTGCTAATAATTCTAGGTCATATGTTCTTCCATGAAATTTTATCTGGTTTGATTTAGATTTTATGTTTGTGTTTTAAGATCATTTTCCATCCAGGCCTTCCAGGTTTAGGAGTCTTATCAATGGCTTAGCGATGACATTGTTTGTTGCTCGTGTAATCACAATAATTGATTCTAAACATCCTGGCACTTCACTTTACTTACGTCCATTTAAAACAAAAGCAATTTATGAGCAAATATACAGAAACGTGTAAGACATGGAGAGCATTAATGATGGTACAATCACATATGCAACCAGAGAGGCGCGGGGATTGGGGATGTGTAGAGGTCCAATGATGTAATCACTCGATAATCAGCAGATTATATATTAGATTTTATGTATATATTATTAGCAGGATTATTAAAATGGGTAAAATCACACCTTGTTACGTGATGGGCCAAGATTAAATTTGGGGCCAAAACAATCAACCTTGGACTAGATTGAGCAAGGCTGGTGTCTGTGACCACAGTCCAGGCTCCTTTGTTATGATCTTCTTCATAATGATACAGTATAAATGCACTCTTCCAGTATTTGCATTAATTTAAGACTTAAGTATTAGTGGTCTGCTAGTCATAAACTGTCTCATTAGAGGGGTCCCTGTCCTATTAGTATTGATTATTAGTAAATGCCAATTTAGTTCCTCTCCCAAAGTGGCTGCTCCCCTTCCTAGTTAATATTTTGTTCTAAATGTTTCCACCAGTTTTTCCATTAGTTGTGATCTGGCTGAGATACATCAGATTCAGAAAACTGAGTTTATGTGAACGGAGCAAGCTGAGATCATCACTACTATCAGGGAATAGAACAATATATGATATGCTATCTCAACGTTTGGCAAATTCGGCAAAATTTGTTGCCACCGTATGCAATCCTTCCTACAGAGGTGGAGAACCAGGACATTTATACATTCAGCGCTAGCGTGTAGTAAATAGCCCCCTGCGACCCAGGGAAAGAGAGAGGATCCTCAAACTTGTCCCTCATGACTCTATTTAGACCTGTACATCCCTGCATGGTGTGAACGTTATTAACATTTCCAAAGTTAGTTTGAAAGCTACTGCAGGCCCATCCATCTCACATCAATTACCAGTCAATATACATTTCTATGTTGACCTGTACCTGTAATTACTATTTAATTAGAATGCTACAGACATTTAAAAAAAAAATAAAAGAAGCTTTAGTACTGGGAGTGACAGCTTGTATTTGTGAAAGTAACATAAAGGGATTGGCAGTAAATCGAGCTTCACACATATTCATTGACCGTTTGTACTGTTTTTGGATGAGGGTAAAAGGTCTTTGTTATGATAATGTAATGGCCCACCTAACTTCCCCTAAAGGAAAGCTTTAATGAACATTGGAATGAAGGTGTGAGGAGAAGGTGTTGATTCCATCAGACCCTGAAGATTCTGTTTAATGCTTTACAAGAGGAGCAGATGCTTTTCTATGAGTATTTTATCAGTCTAATTTGCATACAACCTAATTAAGCCCTAATGGTGTTAGTATTATTGTTATTACTGACCCCTTGTAAGGAAAGCACAGGGAACATGTGTCAAAAGAATGGAGTCAGACAAGTATAGTTGATTTTACAGAAGACTGACTAAATAATGGACAAATAATGTAGGTTTGGTGCTTACAACAGGTGGAGCTATAGAGTACAAGTCCTCTTCCTCTATAAAGAAGCAATTTGCATATTCCATTTCCCAGAAGAGAATTGCTCCTCCTTACGTTGGCATGTCACTCTCCGCAAGGATAAATATTACGCCTTAGACCTTAGTCCAGAGCATCTAACCCAGCCAAATCAGTTCTTATACTATGCACTGATGAGGTTGACTGTGAATTGTAGGATTGCTGTTCCAACAGGTGGCACTATAGAGTTCAAGCACTCTTCCTCTCTGAAGAGGCAATTTGCATATCAAATAAACCGTGGACATTATAGATATTAACATGCCACTAAATATGCACACATTTTTCAGTTTAATTAAATTAATACTGACAAGACTGATGTTTTGGTTACATAAATGGATTTTGATTATTTTTAAGGTAATAATATAAAAGCACATTTCCACCTAAATATAGGTGACACGAGTTCAAGCCTTCTTCCTCTCTGAAAAGACAATTTGCATATTTAATTTCCCATAGGAGCATGCAAGGCTTTTAAGTCTCCTCATACTGGCATGCCAGACCTGGCATGTCACTCTCCAGGAGAATCCATACTCCTTAGATCCCAACCTAATTTCTCAGAGTTTGCGTTCTTGCAAACCTCCAATGAGTTGTGATGTCTACAACATCTCACAATGCGTATGATTTGCAAGATTTGTGTATGGTAGAATCAAAACTAAGACTGAAATATAGATTGAATAAGGTAGTTTGAAGAGCTTCTATAAGATTAGAAAGGCTAAATAGATTACTTTAAGAAATAGCAGCATTATTTTTCCTAGACTTTGCGGGGTATTGAAGGTCCACTCCACTTGAAATTGCAGTACCTGTAAAGGTGTGTTGGGGTCAAGCCATGCCCCTTCCTGGTAAAGTGGGTACATGTTACTTATAAGATGGTGCATTATGTGATAATGCTTTATTGTATAGTAATGCTTTATGAAGTAATGATGTATGTGTAATGTGTAGTTAAGTTATGCATCTTTATGAACTAGGGAAATACAGTATAAGTGTAGGATCTAGTGAGAGTAATAGTAACAGGTAATATACGGCTTAATATACGGTGGGCTAAGAGGTGTCGCAGCGTGCGGCCCTGCTGCTTAACTTGCTCCAGCAGGAGCGCTGCTGTCCTCTCCATTCTTCTCTGCTTGGCCAGCAGCTCTCTCAGGGTGGGCGATTCTGTGGATAGAAGAGGTCGGAGAGCGGACGGTGATTAAGCTGCAAATACGGCATGTGTGAACATACCCTGAGATTTACTACACACTCAATTTGGCCCTGTCCCAGAGGGCGAGAATGTTTTTTTTTTGTTGCTTTTGTCGTTGTCAAATGTGACATCCCACCGAT
The DNA here is from genome assembly GCF_032444005.1 of Ranitomeya imitator. Lineage (NCBI taxonomy): Eukaryota > Metazoa > Chordata > Amphibia > Anura > Dendrobatidae > Ranitomeya > Ranitomeya imitator. The sequence continues at coordinate 235,908,970 of NC_091287.1, read as the reverse complement.
AACCCCTCCCACTGTCTGTATACTTATGGAGAAGGGACGCCTGTTGTTCATCCCCGGAGTAAGAGCTGCTGACCTTCCATCCCCTTGCTCGGGCCACAGCTGCCGCAGCTAAAAGGAAGCAAATACATAACTGGTTAGTACAGTGGGGGGCACTATAAACTAATAGATTAGATAAGGTTAGGACAAGAACTGGCTTAGGGAATAGGGGATTTCCAAGTTCGGAAGGATCAGGGTAGTGATAGTTGAGACTCTTCCTGGTGTTAGTCAGAGAGTTGGATGGAGAACAGTAAAGTTGTTTCTGGAACAAGTTTAAGAAGAGGAGTCCAGTAGTTCAGGGCCTCAGGGCTGGAGGTCACATGAGTGTGAGGGAACAGGAGCAGCATGAGAGCGGCAGTGACTAGGTTCAGTGGGAAATCCCAGAATGTCCAAGATGTACGGTCTGGAAAAGGTTTGGAAAGCCATCCTTCATTTCACCCACGGAGGGGAAAACGGACTGGGACACCCAGGCAAGAACAAGTCTGGCTAATCGGGGAGCTGCGGTACCAGATGGAACGTTACTGGAACAAAGATTGCCACGAGAGCAAGGGATCTATGATCAGTGAGAATTACTGTGTGATGATGACTGAACTGAACTTGCTATAGCTTGCCGAATAAAAGGGAACCTGAGCAAATTTGCTTATCTTTAGTCCATACCACATCTTCCCAACACTGCCACTCACATTGGAGTCCTCCTGGTGACACCCAGGAGGGGGCTGCATAGGACTGTGAATGGTCATAGCGCTATGATGTCACAACATGTGCCCGCTATCTTGTACACGAGGATTTCAGCACAAGTGGTAGTAACTACTAGATGCAACGGGGAACGAACTAGTGACCGTGAGGAGTTGTAAGCAGTAAAGTGAGAATTTGCATTTTTTATCCTTATGATGGCTCCTTACAATTTATAAATATGTCGGCAAGCCATTGGCGAATGCAGATGTTCATAAAAGTTGAATAGAATTCAAGTCCCCACAAATATTTTCACTCATCTCTACTTTGATTGTTAGAACTATAGTTGGGTTTGGATTTGAGTCCATAATATGGATGTTAGAATGCAGTTACATGTTGATTTGAATGGGAACTGTGTAATACCTAATTTATCCTGTGGAGGTGCTGCAGGGAAGTTAAACACCTATTGTACGGGTACGATGCAAATTACAGCTGAATGCCTTAGTTTTGTGCAGTAAGGCATTTGTGGCACATGCGCACACTTTTTTTTTTACTGGAATCTTTCAGATAATAAAGAATTATCCAATACAAACAACCCATTAACTAAGGCTTGGTTCATATTGCGTTAATGTGACTGCGCTAACGGACAGGCGTTGCACGGCGAAATTAACGCCGTGCAACGCGTCCATTAGCGCGCCCATTAACAGCAATGGGGACGCGCATCACTAGCGCGTGGCATTTTCGGCACGCGCTGGCGATGTGCCGGTGTTTTGTGGCGCGCCGCGGACGCTGCTTGCAGCGTCCGTGGCGCGCCCGAGGTCCGTTCCCCGCTCTCGCAGATCGGAGATCTGCGAGAGCGGGGACGTTTAACGCGACCCCATAAAACAACATTGCGTTAGCGCAATCTGCTAGCGCTAGGCGCTAAACGGATTGCACTAACGCAATATGAACCTAGCCTTAATGACTGGGCGATTTTTCATTTTTGTTATATATTTTTTTTCCACTTCTCCCAAAAGTTTCCTTATTTTGCCATTGGCGTATGTATGAAGGCTTGTTTTTTGTGGGACGGGTTGTAATTTTGAAATACATTATTCATTTTACTGGGTAATGCATGGATAAATAAGATAATACTTCCAAGTGCGGTGAAATCGTTCAAAAATGCTATTCCACCGCATTCTTTGGGTTTTGTTTTAACAGCATTTATTGTGTAGTTAAATTGATCTGACAACATGATTATCCAGGTCAGTGTGATTACAGAAATACAAAAGTTGCTTAATTTTTTTAGTTTTACTATTTTAGTGATTGAAAAGAAATCTAATCTTTCTATAACATGGTTTGTCTTGTTACATTTTAAGACCAGTATTTTTTTGTTGATCAGGCTGTAGCAGGGCTTGTGCTTGTTCATGCCGAGCTCTGACTTTTAGATTTGGGTTATACAGTATTTGATTACTTTTATTGCTTTTTATGTGGAAATTGCAGTAATCAAAAAATGGTGACTTTGGTGTTGGGTTAAACAATTGTATATTTTAATAGGCTGAACTTTTATCATTGTGATAATACAAAATATACTTTGTGTTTAAAATCTATTTATACTTAACTGAACAAAAGCAGGTATTTGATATGATTTGAAATCCTTTTTTTTTTAATTTTCATGTATTATTTTTAGTCCCCATAGTCCCCATTTGGTTGCTTTTACTATACAATGCAATACATTTGTATTGTAGTGTATAGTACTAATCACAGTCTTCCATGAATTCCAGCCGCAAATGGTGTACTATAAGTACCAATATGGCAGCAATCGGGGCCTTCAGTAGTGGTCGGCTGCTGGGGCAAACCATCGGCACCCTATGATGATGTCATGGTGTGTCCAGTGTCCCATGGGAAACTATAAATTATGCAATGTAATGTCATCTGCCCTAAAGGTACTGTCACACTGAACGATATCGCTGGCGATCCGTGACGTTGCAGCGTCCTGGCTAGCGATATCGTTGAGTTTGACAGGCAGCAGCGATCAGGATCCTGCTGTGCCATCGTTGGTTGGAGCAGAAAGTCCAGCACTTTATTTTGTCGCTGGATCTCCTGCAGACATCGCTGAATCGGCGTGTGTGACGCCGATTCAGCGATGTCTTCACTGGTAACCAGGGTAAACATCAGGTTACTAAGCACAGGGCTGCGCTTAGTAACCCGATGTTTACCCTGGTTACCAGCGTAAACGTAAAAAAAAAACCACTACATACTTACATTCCGGTGTCTGTCCCCCGGCGCTGTGCTTCTCTGCACTGTGAGCGCCAGCCGGAAAGCAGAGCACAGCGGTGACGTTACCGCTGTGCTTTCCGGCTGGCGCTCACAGTCAGTGCAGAGAAGCACAGCGCCGGGGGACGGACACCGGAATGTAATTATGTAGTGTTTGTTTTTTTTTACGTTTATGCTGGTAACCAGGGATAAACATCGGGTTACTAAGCGCGGCCCTGCGCTTAGTAACCCGATGTTTACCCTGGTTACCAGGGGACTTCGCATAGTTGGTCACTGGAGAGCTGTCTGTGTGACAGCTCTCCAGTGACCACAGAGCGACGCTGCAGCGATCGGGATCGTTGTCTAGATCGCTGCAGCGTCGCTAAATGTGACGGTACCTTAAGTGGAGTGTAATGGGCTCCACTTATGAGCCCACTTCACACACCCTAATCTGCTTCATGATCTATCTATCTATTGTGACAGGCAGTGACAGGCATTATATGTGAGGGGTGATATGTATCCCCCAGGATGCGCACAGAAGCATATTGAGGCCGCTGGAGTGCATTGCAGGCACAGGCATAGCTGTGATTGCAGTGCAAAATGAAAGAAAGTTTGGTCTTGGACAAGCTATTTGTCCAAGGCAGATTTAAGAAAACCCAGCATGGGCTTTTATTTCTGGAGCAAACTACAGGATGGTAGTGGGGCAGTTTGCGCTCTCCAGGCCGGGTCTTACAAGTGGCCTATTGCCACAGAGTCCATTTAAAAACCCTGCAGTAAAGGTTTTGGGTGTGTCATTGTGTTGTGTGAGGCAACACAGAGCCAAGAGTAGCAAACGCCTGGCACCCCTCAGTGTGACACGGTGGTGCAGTTGCCCTCGATAGCCAGTCTCAGAGATGGACTGTTATGATGCCCCTGCTGTGATCCGGAGGATACCGTGTGCTGTTCATTTTGTGCGTTGTTTGGACATTAAACACATTTGCTTTGAACTTTCCTGGGTCACCGCCTCATTGCTGCACGGTGTGAACACCGCTGCACTACACTGTCTATCTATCTATCTATCTATCTATCTATCTATCTATCTATCTATCTATCTATCCCATATCTATCTATCTATCCCATATCTATCTATCTATCTATCTATCTATCTATCTATCTATCCCATATCTATCTATCTATCTATCTATCTATCTATCTATCTATCTATCTATCTATCTATCTCATATCTATCTAATTTTCTATCTATCTATCTGTCTGTCTATCTATCCCATATCTATCTATCTATCTATCCCATATCTATCTATCTATCTATCTATCTATCTATCTATCTATCTATCTATCTATCTATCTATCTATCTATCTATCTCTATCTATCCCATATCTATCTATCTATTCCATATCTATCTATCTATTCCATATCTATCTATCTATCTATCTATCTATCTCTAGCTATCCCATATCTATCTATCTATTCCATATCTATCTATCTATCTATCTATCTATCTATCTATCTATCTATCTATCTATCTCTATCTATCCCATATCTATCTATCTATTCCATATCTATCTATCTATTCCATATCTATTCCATATCTATCTATCTATCTATCTATCTATCTATCTATCTATCTATCTATCTATCTATCTCTATCTATCCAATATCTATCTATCTATTCCATATCTATCTATCTATCTATCTATCTATCTATCTATCTATCTATCTATCTATCTATCTATCTATCTATCTATCTATCTCTATCTATCCCATATCTATCTATCTATTCCATATCTATCTATCTATCTATCTATCTATCTATCTATCTATCTATCTATCTATCTATCTATCTATCTATCTATCTCCCCCATATCTATCTATCTATCTATCTATCTATCTATCTATCTATCTATCTATCTATCTATCATCTATCTCCCCCATATCTATCTATCTATCTATCTAAAATGAGAAAAGGAACAGCATCAAAATACTACCTTGAAAAAACGTGCAAAGCTTTCCAAACCACTATTGCAAGTGGTAAAAATATAAAAAAGAAAAAGGAAAACAGCACAACGAAAATGAAAAAAGGTGGACTTATCTATCTATCTATCTATCTATCTATCTATCTATCTATCTATCTATCTATCTATCTATCTATCTATCTATCCCATATCTATCTATCTCATATCAAATTCAAATTCAAATTCAAATTCAAATGAGCTTTATTGGCAGGACTAAGTACATGTTAGCATTGCCAAAGCATATGGTAAAAATACGGGGGTGGGGGAGGGGGGGCATATAGAGGTCCAGGGAATATCAAATTCCTTTTAGAGGATAGGGGATGTTTCCAGGGTGGGGTATAGGAGTCCATGACATATCGGGCTCTTTAGTCGGGTGATAGGGATATGTCCAGTGTTGGGGTATAGGAGTCCATGACATATCAGGCTCCTCTTAGTCTGTGGCAGGCACTGACATATTCCGCTGCTACGGCCACTGCACTTTCCTCTTCCCCCAGTATTATCGGCAGTTTCTCTTCCTCCTCCTTGGAGGTGAAATCTGGGAGGAGATCAGACAGCCTCTTGAAGTGAGTGTCCCTCACTGCGGAGTATTTGGGGCACCTCAGCAGGAAGTGGGCCTCATCCTCCACGGCCTCCTGGGGGCACTGCTGGCAGAGTCTGTTCTCTCGAGGCTTGTAGTTCTGTCGGTGCCGCCCGGATTCGATGAGTAGGCTGTGGGCGCTCAGTCTGTACCGGCTCAGGATCTGTCGATCTTTGGGGTTTTCTAGTTTCTCTAGATATGGGGCCAGTTTGTACTCCCTCTGTAGATTCCGGTATATTGTCAGTTTCTGGGATTTGTTTATGTCGTTCCTCCAGATGCTGAGATATTCCTCTTTGACTTTGTGTACCATTTTCTGGATTTCACCTTTTGTCAGGCCATGGAGGTTGATGGCTTGGTCAGACTGGCTTTGGGTACTTTTCCTTGGGAGGCTTCCTGAGGCTTCCTGGTGTAGGAAGGCTTTGTGATGGTAGGAGCTGGGACTGCTACTTTGTAGATGAGCCTTGAATGACAGCGCCTTCTTCTTTATTGCGATGTGTAGTGGGAATCTGCCCAGCTCTGCTCGGCAGGCGCTATTTGATGTGCTCCGATGGACTTGGAGAAGATGCTTGCAGAACTCTAGGTGGAATATTTCTGTCGGCCCAGCGTCCCACTTTGACCAGTTTGGGTATGAGACTGGGCCCCAGAACTCACTACCGTATAGAAGAATTGGGGCAATGATGGAGTCAAAAATTTTTAGCCATACGGTTACTGGTGCCTTGAGGTGGTACAGACGCCTTCTGATGGCATAGAAGGCTTTGGATGCCTTGTCTTTTAGTGACTCTATGGCTTGCTTGAAGCTCCCTGACTGGCTGAGTTCTAGGCCCAGGTAGGTGTACCTGTTGGTTTCAGTAAGTGGACGGTTGTCTATCATAAAGGTAGGATTGCCAGTGGGTTTCTGCTTTCTTTTCTGGAACACCATGATATTAGTTTTTTTCCCGTTGATTGGCAGTGCCCATGTGCTGCTGAAGGTCTCTAGGATTTTCAGATGATCTTGGAGGCCTTTCTCAGTTGGTGATAACAGCATGAGGTCATCTGCATACAGCAGAAATTTCACCTGGGTGTCATGGAGGGTGAGTCCTGGTGCTGAGGAGGACTCTAGGGCCACTGCCAGCTCGTTGATGTAGATGTTAAAGAGCGTTGGACTGAGGCTGCAGCCCTGTCTCACTCCTCGACTTTGTTGGAAATAGGCTGTCCTACTTCCGTTGACCTTCACACTGCAACTGTTCTCTGTGTAGGAGCTTCGGATGACATCATATGTTTTGCCTCCTATTCCGCTCCCCAGCAATTTTAGGAATAGTCCTGGGTGCCACACTGAGTCGAAGGCCTTCTTGAAGTCCACTATCTATCTATCTATCTATCTATCTATCTATCTATCTATCTATCTATCTCCTATCTATCAATCTATCTATTATCTATCTATCTATCTATCTATCTATCTATCTATCTATCTATCTATCTATCCCATATCTATCTATCTCATATCTATCTATCTATCTATCTATCTATATATCTATCTATCTATCTATCTATCCCATATCTATCTATCTATCTCATATCTATCTATCTATCTATCCCATATCTATCTATCTATCTATCTATCTATCTATCTATCTATCTATCTATCTATCTATCTATCCCATATCTATCTATCTATCTATCCCATACCTATCTATCTATCTATCTATCCCATATCTATCTATCTATCCCATATCTATCTATCTATCTATCTATCTATCTATCTATCTATCTATCTATCTATCTATCTATCCCATATCTATCTATCTATCTATCTATCTATCTATCTATCTATCTATCTATCTATCTATCCCATATCTATCTATCTATCTATCTATCTATCTATCTATCTATCTATCTATCTATCTATCTCAGGACATTAAGGGGTTATTTAATGTATCACACCTAATGGATAGCCTACAACAGATATTTTATGCATTTCTGCTAGTGAAACCAATTCTCCGGCAGCATGTAGAAATAATGGCAAGCTCAGTAATGTTTTTATTGTTGGTTTAATAAAGTATAACATTTAAAGAATAAATTAAAAAATCCTTTTCTGAGAGCATGATATTTAGGCAGCTTTACACTCACTATACTTATAAATCATCATTAATACTAAGTTCAGTATTTTGTGACTTGAGTTGTTTTTTTTAAATAAAAGCAAATCCTGCAAGTATATGTGTGTGTTGGGTATATTAACAATTGAAATGTTAAAATATCATCATGAAGCAAAAAATAATGTAATTTTTTAATGAAATGCCTTGCAGTCCTTCCATGTTACTTATTTCTCAGAGTTTGTCTAGAAACACTGCTATTTCCATAGATCTGCGTTTTAAGAAAAATGACTCCACCAGAGGGCTCACTTGGTCATATGACCTGCTATGCTCTGGGTTTATTAGGATAACAGGAGCAAGTTCTTACAGTATTTGACTGTGCGGATTGGAATGTATTGTATATGCCACTGTCCAAGCATCACACGCTTCCTTCCCGTTCTGCGGACCTTGTATTACGCTACTTGTCATTTCTTTTGTGTCTGCCTATAACGTTATTAAGGAATTACTCCATCATAATCGTATGCAAAATAGGAATTTTCTTATTAATGAATGTAAGACATGAAAGATTACACAAAACCAAGGAAATTACAGACGATGCAGAGCTGTGATTTCAGTAGAAACTCTTATACATAGTGGGAAGTAATATATATGACATTTTATTCATTTCTTCTTATAAATAGATTATATTTCAGACAAGCAACTGAGTGACACACATGTGGCAGCAGGACTCAAGGATCATAATTATTTCACTTACGGAGTGAAATGCCCTTTAATATTAACCATATAAATGACATTAAATACAGTGAAGCAGAAAACACATTGAAAATGACATACGAGCACAAATAGTACCGGATAGTAGAGAGCGCTCATAATGTACCTGCCCCAAGCACAGGACTCTGTTCATCGTGAAGGTTAAGTACTAGCAGAATACAGTACATTAATGTTATCTCATTTGTTATAAAGTATTGCCGCCTCCTAAGTATCCGCTAGCAGCGAGAATCTTGTGTCAATTACTGAACAGCTTGCATTGTGCTCTATTACATTAGAGTACAGCTGTGCAAGAGTCAGCACTGAAAGAGCCGCATTTCAAGCAGACCAAATCACTTAACCCTGCAATGTCAACAAACTTGAGATGATCTGCCAAGTATCAGCAGACTTGCGGCCCATTTGAACTGCACAAAAAGTATCTTTACTTATACAATTCAAAAAAATTTTTTTTCCCATATCACAATTAATATTTTATTCTTTGAGGGTTTTAGAAGTTTCTTTTGTTTTACTTATTTAGACAGCGCGAAATGGATAGCGCAGGATAAAATGCAGATGAAGTTAACAATGTCCCAAAAATGATTACGGAGACACACACAACGGGGAATAAATATATTACTAATCCTGAAGCTGATGCTTGATTTAACTTAGCGAGATTACATCAGAAAGCAGCCTCTAGTTTCTTGTATTCAACGTAATAATGTGAATTTTTCGCTGCTTAGCCATTAAAGGGGTTGTCCAATGAACAAATTACATTTTAATTAAAGTTAATAACAGGCACATAAATTCTCACTAACTGTCTGTTGTGCCCAACTTTGATCTCTGCCTGCACAGAACAGTCACAGAAAGGTGCTCCAAATGATTCCATATCTTCCGCTGACATCATATCGACAGAGCAATGGCTCCTCTCCCACTCTGCTTTCCTAACAGGGCGTTGTTCCCCTGATGAAGCCATTTTCATTGACGCAATGCTCGAGGCTCGTAGCTTATCCGCTTATGCTATCTTTTTGGGTAGCACCATTTGGCCACACACTTATAGGACTTGGTATTTATACTTTTTCTCTAGGATTCAATAGGATTCAATCTCTTTGATATTTTCTACACTTACTACTTCTATTCTGCTTATTTCCTTGGTGCACTATATGCACTATAGTTATGATATGATTCACTTTATTCTAATTTGGCTTCTTATTCATCTACTCAATACCATTGTGCTCAAAACCACATTCAAGTAGTTTATTAACCCTTCAGGTTCTTCACAATAATTAGCGGAATGTGGAGAGAAAAAATAAATATTTTACCTTTTTCACAAAAATGTTACTTTAGCCACCAATTTTTTTTTTCCAAAAGGGTAATGGGAGAAAATGGACCTCAAAATTTGTTGTGCAATTTCTCAAGAGTATGTCAATACTGCATATGTGGGAGAAAATCATTGTTTGGGCGCACGGCAGGGCTCGGAAGGGAAGGAACACAGTTTGACTTTTTGAATGAAAAATTTGCTTGCATTGAGAACGGGTAACAGGTTGCGTTTGCAAAGCCCTTGATGTGCTTAAACAGTATAAACCCCCCACAAATTACCCAATTTTGGAAACTAAACCACACAAGGAATTTATCTAAATGGGTGATGAGCATCTTGAGCCAACAGATGCTTCACAGAATTTTATAGCGTACAGCCATGAAAATAAAAGATCATCTTTTTCCCCAAAAATGTTGATTTAGCCCCATAAATTTCATTTTTGGTAGTGTAACAGGAGAAAATGGACCATATAATGTGTTATGCAATTTCTCCTGAATATGTCGAAATCTCATATGTGGTGGAAAACTACTAACTGGGTACATGTCATAGCTTGAATTGGAAGAAGCATCATTTCACTTTTGGAGCACAAAACTGGCTGCAAGAGATAGCGGAAGCCATGTTGCGTTTGCAGAATCACTAATGTGCTTAAACAGTGGAAACCCCCTACAAGTTATCCAATTTTGAAAACTATACCCCTCAAGGAACTTGCTTAGAGGTTAAGTGTGCAACTTCAACCCACAGGTTGTTAAGCACCGGGTTTCTTCCGCTGTGCGGGATGGATCCCAAGCCTTATCTGCCTCTACAGTCTCCCATTCAGGCCCAGCTGCTGGGATTGTTGCTTAGCACAGACATTGGTCTCAGCATCTTGCACTGCTTTGTAGTATCCATGTGGTTACTGCTGGCTCTCCAGCTAAAGTCTATGGTAACCAGTGCTATACAGAGGCAGCCCTACCCTCTGGAGTCTATGTCCATAATTAGTCTTACTGAAGATGTCCGTGTTGTGGCGCCTTCTCATTGGTGCTTAGACGCTGACTGCTTTGTTGATGTGGCTGCTCCGGATTGGCCTATGGGCGACGCCCTGTGCGACTGGGCGTGAGTGTTTGAGGTCGAGCTGCCAGCGGCGCACGCGGGTGTGCTAGCGTCAATTGTGTTTTGTGTGTGTGGGTGGATATGTTACCACTCTGTTTGCTCATGTGTGTGAGTCGCTCTTGTACCAGTGTCTGTGTGTTTAGGCAGGCAGTGTAGGGTGGAAAACCCCACTAGGCTTAGCATTTGTTCTGTCATGTGTGCGGTTAGCACAAGCTGAGTTACAGAGCAACAGAGTCAAAACAAAAGAAAGTCAAAACCGCACCCTTTTCTTTATAGATAGAAGGTCTCAGCGGACACAAGGGCACACGTCCAAAACCAGGGAGCCCATCCCGGACAGTACCAAGACGACAAAAGAACAAAACAGACAGCTCCACAATGGATGGTGAAAAAATAAGAGCTTACATTTATTCTGCCTCCTGTAATGACGTTTCGGTCAACAGACCTTTATCAAGCACAGTATACAGCGTTCTAACCACCATTATATACACATAACCCCTCCCACTAATTACCATAGCACCAATAGGGTGTCAATAGAAAAGTGAAAAAAAAAACACATAATATCCTTAACACACATACAAAAATATTAAAAACAGTCCCATAGAATCATTACCACAAAGGCCCTTCATATACTAAGCAGTTAAATAGCTCTGATCACTCTTATGAGTAAATCATATCATTTTAGAGCTCCCATCCCTTAAATTGTAAACAAAGCGATACCATCAATCAATACACAGCATTACCGTCCCCATGGTGATAACCACCCCCACAGGTATGCCCTTTTAGTGCACAAGCCAATCACGGTAGTAGCTACACCCCAACCCAAAGCACACACCAGTGTCCATGTCCACTCGCAATGTTCAGACCCTATCAATCAAACATTGATAGGCGAGATCGATGCAGCTGTGAATCGTGAGTTCCTCCATGTGCGTAGTTGAATCAATCCTCTGTTGAGCACACAGCTGGCCAAACTGCGCATGTCCAAGTTATCCCAGGCTTGTGCTTCTCCGGTGAAAGTATTGCGCATGTCATCCAAAGTCCTTCCCAGTCAGCGGTGTCTAAGTACCGAAAGGCACTCGCTGCGCATGTCCAAATCCAAAGGCTCCCTCTGGTCTGCCAAACCGCGCACACCTCCCGGAGTCGCAACAGCGAACCCATTATCTTCACATCACTTTTTCAGTGGTGCAGCTACTGATTCGAGAATGTGCTCAGGGTACATAAAATCCCAAATATTATACATATGGAAAATCTTAATTCCCAAAAGTGGAAAACCATATATGCTGCCATAAATGTGGATCGATTATCAAGACAACCTACTTATCCATATACAGTTATACTATGTGTAATTTGTGTAATCAGTTCCTTCCACACAATAAATGTAAATGCAACATCAGACCCAACTGGAGCATAGCAGAGTAAATAATGAATGATCATTAGGTCAAAAAGAGTCTCAAGGAGAAAGAAACTGACCATATACCCATCCCCCATACTGATATCTGCCCTGCCTCAAGCTGCTTAGCATTCACAATCCGACACGGGCATAGGCATTCTACAAATTAGACATTCCCATTGTGTCTGCTGTAAACAACACTCAACCACGAAAGAAAATCAGTCACAGAATAAATATAATAACAGATTTTGTAGGTATATATATATATATATATATATATTTATGCTGTCATAAATGTGGATCAAATATCAAGACAACTTACATATCCATATATAGTTATACTACGTATAATTTGTGTAATCAGTTTGTTCAACACAATAAATGCATGTACATGCAAAAAAACAAATATGGGCAACATCAGACACAACCGGAACATAGCAAAATAAATAATGAATATTATGAATGATCATTAGGTCAGAAAAAGTAATAAAGAGACATAAACTGACCATACACCCGTCTCTCATACTGATACCTGCCCAGCCACAAGCTGCTTAACATTTGCAATCCGACACGGGCATAAGCATTCTACAAGTTAGATGCTCCCGTTGGGTCTGATGTAAACAACAAAACCACAAAAGACAATCAGTCACAGAGTGGATATAATAACAGATTTGTAGGTATATAGAAAAAACATCAGCTAAGGGGCACGTCCCACCTAAATTACAGAGGGCAAAATAGATTCTCATATGGGACAAGGTAAGTATATAATAGAAAGTTAAAAACAATACACTGATGAAGAGCTATATTAGAACCACAGATTACTAGAGAAAACAATTCTGCTGATATTCAATAGTCATCCCTTTGGATAAAGGGTATCAAGTTCAAAAATCCATTTCAATTCCTTCTTCTTCAAAAGGGAGATCGATCACCCCCCCCCCCCCCATCTCAAGGTCGGCACGTCATCTATTACTTTAAATCTCAACTGATTTATTGAATGACCCATACTCAGAAAATGTCTAGGCACGGGGAGTTCAGTCAGTCCAGTCCTAATGGTACTTTTATGTTTACTAATTCTCGCTTTGATCTCCATAGTGGTCTCTCCCACATAGAAGAGACCACAAGGGCAGCTCAGGACATAGACTACGAAACTACTCGTGCACGTAAACCTCCTTTGTATCTCATAATTCTTCCCCATACGTGGATGACAGAAAGAGGAACCCTTAATCATGTTATTACAACAAGCACATCCCAAGCAAGGGAAATTACCCAAACTTGGGCGGCTAAAGGTAGTTTGCAAATCTATTTTCGTACTTCCTATATAAGATATTACCAATTGGTCTTTCAGATTCCCATTCCATCTATAGGAGAACAATGGAGGCTGTTGAAACTCCACAATATCAGTATGACCCCTACCCAAGAGTGGCCAATGTCTATGTATAATATTAGAGACTTGCTTACTCTTTCCATTATAGGTGGTAACAAATGGTATTCTTTTCTGGGATTGCACAGCCATCTTTGTTACCAAGAGTTCATCCCAACTTCTGCTCAAGGCAGGTTCTCTAAATTTATCAAGTTCAACCTTTGGGTATCCCCTACAAAGTAACTTTTTACACATTTCATCAAGTGTCTTATCAATATGTGTCTCACATGAAACAATTCTTCTCACTCTTAAAAGCTGACTCCATGGTAGGGATTCCACCATCCTCTGCGGATGTTTACTAGAAAAGTGTAGAATGTTATTTCTATCCGTACCTTTCACAAATAGATCCATGTGTAACTTCCCCCCACTCTCATACACACATTTATCCAAAAACTACATTTTTGTTTAAGAAGAATCCATAGTAAACCCAAGTTCTGGGTAAATGTCATTCAGATATTGAAAAAACAATTCCAATTCTTCCCTATCACTATCCCACACCAGGAAGATGTCATCGATGTAACACCGCCAACCGATAACATGGCCCCAAAACCTAGAACTGTACACATGTTCGCCCTCCAGGACAGCCATATAGATGTTTGCGTATGTAGGGACCACATTGGACCCCATGGCTGTCCCGCGACGCTGCAGATAGTAACCGTCACCGAAAAGGAAAAAATTCCTGAGCAGAATTGTTTCGTGTGAGACACATATTGATAAGAGACTTAATGAAATGTGTAAAAAGTTTCTTTGTAGGGAATACCCAAAGGTTGAACTTGATAAATTTAGAGAACGTGCCTTGAGCAGAAGTCGGGATGAACTGTTGGTAACAAAGATGGCTGTGCAATCCTAGAAAAGGATACCATTTGTTACCACCTATAATGGAAAGAGTAAGCAAGTCTCTAATATTATACGTAGACATTGACCACTCTTGGGTAGGGGTCATACTGATATTGTGGAATTTCAACAGCCTCCTTTGTTCTCCTATAGATGAAAAAAAACACCAAAGACAGGCAAAGATGCTTACCTGTCTAAATAGGCCTCAATACAAATGCACAAGCAGGGTGCAGCGGACCCAAACAAAATAGCAAATGCACAGGTGCAATACCTAATGAAACAGCCAGCCTTCAATAAGCGTTTGGCTGTGTGGTACACCAATGCACTAAGATAAAATACTCTGTATGTGGCGTGTTCACACAAGGAATGCAAAGCATCTGGCTACAGCCTATTAATAATGCCCTATGGCGGGCTGCCCAGTGCTAAAATGCATCCCGTGCGAACAGAGGCCACAGTGTACAGAACAATTTGGGCCCAGCTGCACCCTGCAAAAAATATACGTGCAAAAAACATATAAATATATGTAAGGTATTAGTTGATATTAGGGCCATAATATGGAAGCTGGCAACCCACGCCAAGGGTCCTTACATATTGCCAGTCCTACTCAGAGGCATAGCTAGAGCTTTTGCCGCCCGGGGCTGTTCCCGAGCTTGGCGCCCTCCCCCCCCCCAGCAGGATTAAGACCTCAGATGGAGAAGTTAAATTGTTTCGCTGGTGAATGTTACCATCACATGATCGGGACTGCAAAAAAAAACAAGTTCTGCTTACCTGACCGCGCTCCTGCTCTCTCCACGCAGCTGAAACGTGCACTCGCCGGCGACTGACAATGATGTCAGACGCCGGCGACATGCACACTGGGACTGATGTCAGCTGCCAGCCTCAGATTGGCTGGCGGCTGTTAACTATTGACGTGCGGGCACGGGCCCGCACGTCAATAGCGTTAAACAGCTGCAATGCCAGATTTCACTTCTAACATGAGTGACAGCTATTGCAAATTCTACAGTGTATATATACAGGATAGGAGGAGAGGTACTGTGCAGTGTATATATACAGGGGAGTGATGGTACTGTGCAGTGTATATATACAGGACAGGAGGAGCAGTACTGTGCAGCGTATATATACAGGGGAGTGATGGTACTGTGCAGTGTATATATACAGGACAGGAGGAGCAGTACTGTGCAGTGTATATATACAGGGCAGTGGTACGGTGCAGTGTATATATACAGGAGGAGTGGTGCTGTGCAGTGTATATATACAGGACAGGAGGAGCAGTACTGTGCAGTGTATATATACAGGGCAGTGGTACTGTGCAGTGTATATATACAGGAGGAGTGGTGCTGTGCAGTGTATATATACAGGACAGGAGGAGCAGTACTGTGCAGTGTATATATACAGGGCAGTGGTACGGTGCAGTGTATATATACAGGGCAGTGGTACTGTGCAGTGTATATATACAGGAGGAGTGGTACTGTGCAGTGTATATATGTAGGGGAGTGGTACTGTGCAGTGTATATATACAGGGCAGTGGTACGGTGCAGTGTATATATACAGGGCAGTGGTACTGTGCAGTGTATATATACAGGAGGAGTGGTACTGTGCAGTGTATATATGCAGGGGAGTGGTACTGTGCAGTGTATATATACAGGGCAGTGGTACTGTGCAGTGTATATATACAGGGCAGTGGTACTGTGCAGTGTATATGTACAGGAGGAGTGGTACTGTGCGGTGTATATATACAGGGCAGTGTTACTGTGCAGTGTATATATACAGGGCAGTGGTACTGTTCAGTGTATATATACAGGAGGAGTGGTACTGTGTGGTGTATATATACAGGGCAGTGGTACTGTGCAGTGTATATATACAGGGCAGTGGTACTGTGCAGTGCATATATACAGGGCAGTGGTACTGTGCAGTGTATATATACAGGGCAGTGGTACTGTGCAGTGTATATATACAGGGCAGTGGTACTGTGCAGTGTATATATACAGGAGGAGTGGTACTGTGCGGTGTATATATACAGGGCAGTGGTACGGTGCAGTGTATATATACAGGGCAGTGGTACTGTGCAGTGTATATATACAGGGCAGTGGTACTGTGCAGTGTATATATACAGGGCAGTGGTACTGTGCAGTGTATATATACAGGAGGAGTGGTACTGTGCAGTGTATATATGCAGGGGAGTGGTACTGTGCAGTGTATATATACAGGGCAGTGGTACGGTGCAGTGTATATATACAGGGCAGTGGTACGGTGCAGTGTATATATACAGGAGGAGTGGTACTGTGCGGTGTATATATACAGGGCAGCGGTACGGTGCAGTGTATATATACAGGGCAGTGGTACTGTGCAGTGTATATATGCAGGGGAGTGGTACTGTGCAGTGTATATATACAGGGCAGTGGTACGGTGCAGTGTATATATACAGGGCAGTGGTACTGTGCAGTGTATATATACAGGGCAGTGGTACTGTGCAGTGTATATATACAGGAGGAGTGGTACTGTGCGGTGTATATATACAGGGCAGTGGTACTGTGCAGTGTATATATACAGGGCAGTAGTACTGTGCAGTGTATATATACAGGGCAGTGGTACTGTGCAGTGTATATATACAGGGCAGTGGTACTGTGTGGTGTATATATACAGTGCAGTGGTACTGTGCAGTGTTTATATACAGGGCAGTGGTACTGTGCAGTGTATATATACAGGGCAGTGGTACTGTGCAGTGTATATATACAGGGCAGTGGTACTGTGCAGTGTATATATACAGGAGGAGTGGTACTGTGCGGTGTATATATACAGGGCAGTGGTACTGTGCAGTGTATATATACAGGGCAGTGGTACTGTGCAGTGTATATATACAGGGCAGTGGTACTGTGCAGTGTATATATACAGGAGGAGTGGTACAGTGCGGTGTATATATACAGGGCAGTGGTACTGTGCAGTGTATATATACAGGGCAGTGGTACTGTGCAGTGTATATATACAGGAGGAGTGGTACTGTGCGGTGTATATATACAGGGCAGTGGTACGGTGCAGTGTATATATACAGGGCAGTGGTACTGTGCAGTGTATATATACAGGGCAGTGGTACTGTGCAGTGTATATATAAAGGAGGAGTGGTACTGTGCAGTGTATATATGCAGGGGAGTGGTACTGTGCAGTGTATATATACAGGGCAGTGGTACGGTGCAGTGTATATATACAGGGCAGTGGTACTGTGCAGTGTATATATACAGGAGGAGTGGTACTGTGCAGTGTATATATGCAGGGGAGTGGTACTGTGCAGTGTATATATACAGGGCAGTGGTACTGTGCAGTGTATATATACAGGGCAGTGGTACTGTGCAGTGTATATATACAGGGCAGTGGTACTGTGCAGTGTATATATACAGGAGGAGTGGTACTGTGCAGTGTATATATGCAAGGGAGTGGTACTGTGCAGTGTATATATACAGGGCAGTGGTACTGTGCAGTGTATATATACAGGGCAGTGGTACTGTGCAGTGTATGTATACAGGAGGAGTGGTACTGTGCGGTGTATATATACAGGGCAGTGTTACTGTGCAGTGTATATATACAGGGCAGTGGTACTGTTCAGTGTATATATACAGGAGGAGTGGTACTGTGCAGTGTATATATACAGGGCAGTGGTACTGTGCAGTGTATATATACAGGAGGAGTGGTACTGTGCGGTGTATATATACAGGGCAGTGTTACTGTGCAGTGTATATATACAGGGCAGTGGTACGGTGCAGTGTATATATACAGGGCAGTGGTACTGTGCAGTGTATATATACAGGGCAGTGGTACTGTGCAGTGTATATATACAGGGCAGTGGTACTGTGCAGTGTATATATACAGGAGGAGTGGTACTGTGCAGTGTATATATGCAGGGGAGTGGTACTGTGCAGTGTATATATACAGGGCAGTGGTACGGTGCAGTGTATATATACAGGCCAGTGGTACTGTGCAGTGTATATATACAGGAGGAGTGGTACTGTGCGGTGTATATATACAGAGCAGTGGTCCTGTGCAGTGTATATAGACAGGGCAGTGGTCCTGTGCAGTGTATATAGACAGGGCAGTGGTACTGTGCAGTGTATATATACAGGGGAGTGATGGTACTGTGCAGTGTATATATTTCAGCAGCCGCCCACGCCCCCAGCACCTGTCCTGTATATATATTATATATACTGTCATGCAGGCTGTACAGATACAGTATATACATATACAGGACAGGTGCTGGGGGCCTGGGCGGCTGCTGAAGTATATAATATACAGTATATCAGCTGTGGCCGCCCCAGGTCACCCAGACTGTCAGAATACCTCAGGGCGGCAAGGAGCTCCTCCGGAATCTGCATCTGTCCTGATAAGTTCAGCAGCCAGGGAGGGGCGGGCGAGCAGAGCAGGAGAACTCTCCACCCACAAACAATGTCACGCTGGCTGCATTCTTAACCCCGATGTGCCTGCACTGCCTGGCCCTGCACTCACTGAAAAGATGCTTGTGCCAGCAGGGCTAGATGCCCGCCCCCCGCATAGTGCCGCCCGGGGCGGCCCGCCCCCCCCGCACCCCCGCACCCCCCGCACCCCCGCACCCCTCTTCCTACGCCACTGGTCCTACTCTAACATGAAAAACACCAAAAAAGGACACATTCAAGAAAAAAAACACCAAAGACAGGCAAAGATGCTTACCTGTCTAAATAGGCCTCAATACAAATGCACAAGCAGGGTGCAGCGGACCCAAACAAAATAGCAAGTGCACAGGTGCAATACCTAATGAAACAGCCAGCCTTCAATAAGGGTTTGGCTGTGTGGTACACCAATGCACTAAGATAAAATACTCTGTATGTGGCGTGTTCACACAAGGGCAGCCCGCCATAGGGCATTATTAATAGGCTGTAGCCAGATGCTTTGTATTCCTTGTGTGAACACGCCACATATAGTGCTATTTTGTTTGGGTCCGCTGCACCCTGCTTGTGCATTTGTATTGAGGCCTATATTTATATGTTTTTTGCACGTATATTTTTTGCAGGGTGCAGCTGGGCCCAAATTGTTCTGTACACTGTGGCCTCTGTTCGCACGGGATGCATTTTAGCACTGGGCAGCCCGCCATAGGGCGTTATTAATAGGCTGTAGCCAGATGCTTTGCATTCCTTGTGTGAACACGCCACATACAGAGTATTTTATCTTAGTGCATTGGTGTACCACACGGCCAAACCCTTATTGAAGGCTGGCTGTTTCATTAGGTATTGCACCTGTGCATTTGCTATTTTGTTTGGGTCCGCTGCACCCTGCTTGTGCATTTGTATTGAGGCCTATTTAGACAGGTAAGCATCTTTGCCTGTCTTTGGTGTTTTTTTCTTGAATGTGTCCTTTTTTGGTGTTTTTCTCCTATAGATGAAATAGGAATCTGAAAGACCAATTGATAGTATCGGATATACTTTCTATTATATACTTACCTTGTCCCATATGAGAATCTATTTTGCCCTCTGTAACTTAGGTGGGACATGCCCCATAGCTGATGTTTTTTCTATGTACCTACAAATCTGTTATTATATCCACTCTGTAACTGATTGTCTTTTGTGGTTTTGTTGTTTACATCAGACCCAACGGGGACGTCTAACTTGTAGAATGCTTATGCCCGTGTCGGATTGAAAATGTTAAGCCGCTTGTGGCTGGGCAGGTATCAGTATGAGAGACGGGTATATGGTCAGTTTATGTCTCTTAATAACTTTTTTTTTACCTAATGATCATTCATAATATTCATTATTTATTTTGCTATGTTCCGGTTGTGTCTGATGTTGCACATGTTTGTTTTTTTGCATGCACATGCATTTTTTTTGCATGTACATGCATTTATTGTGTTGAACAAACTGATTACACAAATTATACGTAGTATAACTATATATGGATATGTAAGTTGTCTTGATAATTGATCCACATTTATGACAGCATAAATATATATATATATATACATATATATATATATATATATATATATATATATATATATATATGTACCTACAAAATCTATTATATTTACTCTGTGACTGATTGTCTTTGTGGGTGAGTTTTGTGTACAGCAGACCCAATGGGAATGTCTAATTTGTAGAATGCCTATGCCCGTGTCGGATTGTGAATGCTATGCAGCTTGAGGCTGGGCAGATATCAGTATGGGTGACGGGTATATGGTCAGTTCATGTCTCCTTGAGACTCTTTTTGAACTAATGATCATTCATTATTTACTCTGCTATGCTCCAGTTGGGTCTGATGTTGCATTTACATTTATTGTGTGGAAGGAACTGATTACACAAATTCCACATAGTATAACTGTATATGGATAAGTAGGTTGTCTTGATAATCGATCCACATTTATGGCAGCATATATGGTGTTCCCCTTTTGGGAATTAAGATTTTCTATATGTCTAATATTTTGGATTTTATGTACCCTGAGCACATTCTCGATCCAGTAGCTGCACCGCTGAAAAAGTGATGTGAAGAAAATGGGTTCGCTGTTGCGACTCCGGGAGGTGTGCGTGGTTTGGCAGACCAGAGGGAGCCTTTGGATTGGGACATGTGCAGCGAGTACCTTTCGGTACTTAGACACCACTGACTGGGAAGGACTTTGGATGACATGCGCAATGCTTTCACTGGAGAAGTGCAAGCCAGGGTTAACTTTGGCCAGCTGTGTGCTCACCAGAGGATTGATTCAACTACGCACATGGAGGAACTCACGATTCACAGCTGCATCGATCTCGCCTATCAATGTTTGATTGATAGGGTCTGGACATTGCGAGTGGACATGGACACTAGTGTGTGCTTTGGGTTGGGGTGTAGCTACTACCGTGATTGGCTTGTGCACTAAAAGGGCATACCTGTGGGGGTGGTTATCGCCATGGTGACTGTAATGCTGTGTATTGATTGGTGGTATCGCTTTGTTTACAATTTAAGGGATGGGAGCTCTAAAATGATATGATTTACTCATAAGAGTGATCAGAGCTATTTTACTGCCTAGTATGTGAAGGGCCTTTGTGGTAATATTTTTGTATGTGTGCTGAGTTACAGAGCAAGTCCAACCTTAGCCTAGACTTCCCTGGGAGAGCAATAGGGTACCACACCTAGCATCATATTTTCATCTTATCCTGTGATGTTTTACAGAGTGTTGTGCTTCGCTTACTGTTTGCATATCCGCTCTGTCTGTATGCTTTTGTGTGTGTTCAGCATGGGTCAGTTGTGGGGCAAGCTCAACCCACATGCTTTTTCCAGCGAGTTTAACAGGGTATTGCACGCTTGGTACTTTAATTTTTGAGCTTGTTACTCTACGTCCCATTCTCTCTGTGGTTTTAATGCAGTGTATTCACTAGTTCTTTATCCATCATTATTTACACTAGCAGCAATTTTCCATCTCTTCAAGGTGGACCTCGGATTGCAATAGCGCTTTATTAGTTATTTTATTTAGCGCAATCCACCAACCCTAACACAGGTGCTTAGCAAAATTTTATAATGTTGAGCAGTGAAAATGAAAAAAATTAATTTTTGCTCCCATACTGTTGCTTCAGCCCCCAATTTTTTTTTCATAAGGGTAACAGAAGAAAGTGGTCCATGCAATTTGTTGTTCAATTTGTCGTGAGTATCCTGATACCCCATAAGTGGTAGAAAATTACTTTTTTGGGTGCAGAGCAGGGCTCGGAAGGAAAGGAGAGCAATTTGACTTTTTGAGTGCAAAATTGTCTGGAATAGGTAGAGGGCACCATGTTGCGTTTGCTGATCCCATGATGTGCCTAAACAATGGAAACCCCCACAAGTGACCCCATTTTGGAAAGTACACCTCTCAATGAATTTATCTAGAGCTGTGGTGAGCATCTTAAACTCACAGGTGCTTTGCAAAATGTTAAAATATTGAAACGTGAAAATTAAAAATGAGTTTTTTTTTCCCCAGAAATGTTGTTTTAGCCTCAAATTGTCCTTTTCATAAAGGTAGCAGGAGAAAATGAACCCCCAAATTTGTATTTAATGTCATTTGAGTATGGCAATGTCCCATGTGTGTTCAAAAACTGCAATTTAGGCACAGTGGGAAGGAGATTCATATAAGAGTGCAGATTTGCTTGGAATGATTTGCGGGTGCTATGTCATATTGGCAGAGTCTCTGAGGTGTCAGGACAGCAGCACTACCATAAGTGACACCATTTTATAAACTACACTTCTTGCTGAAATTATCTAGGGGTGCATTGATCTGATTGACACCACATGTGTTTCACAAGATTTAATAGCATTGAGCCTTGAAGAAAAAAGAAAGTACATTTTTATCACTATAATGTTGTTTTAGCATTAGAGTTTACATTTTCACAAGAAGAAATAGGTTAAAATGGCCAAATATTTTGTTACACAATTTCTTGTGAACGAGGCAATACCCTATATGTGGCTGTACAATACTATTTTGCCACACGACGTGATGAAGGGAAGGAGCGATATTTGACTCTTTCAGAACAAATTTTCGTTGAATAGCTTGCGGACTCCATGTACATAGCTCCTAAGTGTGAGAAGAGCAGAATCCCCTTCAATTGATCTCATTTTGGAAATTACACCCCTCTCAGAACTTACCTACAAGTGTAGTGATGATTTTGACTCCAGGGATGTTTTCCAGAAACAAGCAGCAATGGATGTTGTACAGATGCGTCTCACAAATTAGAATATCATCAAAAAGTTAAGTTATTTCAGTTCTTCAATACAAAAAGTGAATCTAGTATATTATATAGAGACATTAGAAACAGAGTGATGTATATCAAGTGTTTATTTCTGTTAATGTTGATGATTATGGCTTACAGCCAATGAAAACCCAAAAGTCATTATCTCAGTAAATTAGAATACTTTATAACACCAGCTTGACAAAAATGATTTTAAAGTCTGAAATTTTGACCTCCTGAAATGTATGTTCAGTAAATGCACTCAATACTTGGTCAGGGCTCCTTTTGCATCAATTACTGCATCAATGCGACATGACATGGAGGCAATCAGTCTGTAGCACTGCTGAGGTGTTATGGAAGCTCAGGTTGCTTTGATATCAGCCTTCAGCTAGTCTGCATTGTTGGGTCTGGTGTCTCTCATCTCCCTCTTGACAATACCCCATAGATTCTCTATGGGGTTAAGGTCAGGTGAATTTGCTGGCTAATCAAGCACAGTGATAATGTTGTTTTTAAACCAGGTATTGAACTTTTGGCAGTGTGGACAGGTGCCAAGTCCTGCTGGAGAATGAAATTTCCATTTCCATTTCCAAAAAGCTTGCTGGCAGAGGGAAGCATGAAGTGCTCTAAAATTTCCTGGCAGATGGCAGCGCTGACTTTCGTTTTGAAAAAACACAGTGGACCTATACCAGCAGATAACATGGTTCCTGAAACCATCATTGATTGTGGATACTTCACACTAGACCTTGGAAATCAAGATCCCAGAATCTGGAGGAAGAGTGGAGAGACAGACAATCCAAGCTGCTTGATGTCTAGTGTGAAGTTTACACATATATCTTTTATATTATTTTTTTTTGCTATTGTGTCTAAATAAATGTAATATATTTTTAATCATGAATTTGCATGCTTCTTTTCCTTACAACTTTTCACTACTCCCACATACTACTCCACTGCCTGCTATGACCACTTTCATATTCTATAATAATGAGAAATGATACAGTAAAAAAAAGAGAGGTGCAAAATGTCATTGAAAGTCATGACACCTGCTGAAATCTATCAGTTATTAGAAACAATCCTGCCAATCCTGCCAAAAATAATAGCACCTGGTTCAACTGAGGGCCAATGAAAATGTGTCTTATTACCAAGGTGTCACACAAGAAACATCTCATTATGGGTAAAAGCAGTGAGCTGTCTTAAGACCTTCAAAACCTTATTGTTGCAAAACATACTAATGCCATTAGTTAGACTATTCTACATATTTTCAAAAGTTGTCAGGTTCAGTTATGAAATGAGCCATTTCTTAATTATTTTGACCTCGTTAATGCAAAACTGGCTATGCAAATTTTAGCTGGCACTTGTTTCTATGATAGGAAATCTAGATTGTGAGCACCAATCTGACAATGCTGTAATGTTTGTAAAGTTCTCTGTAATAAATGGTGCTACATAAGTAAAATAAATTAATAAATAAAACATGTAAATGTTTCACTGCTTTGAAACACTATTATTTTTGCAAATAATGTATAAAGATTAACACTGAAAAATCCCCACAACAATGGGATAATAAGAAGTACAACTCAATAGACAATAGTTATATATAACCCCTAACAACTAATTATAGCAAGGAGGCAAAAAGGAGTATCTTATGCGAAAATATAAATTTTATTAACAAGAAATGCATATAAATTAATAAAATACAGAATCATACTGCCAAAGCAGGAATACAGGGGAATTTCAAGGGTGGGAGGCTGAGGTCTTACTAAGTACATCACACCACTAAGTTTTTTCGTTTAATACCTACTTTTGCACTTGGGTTCATTTGGATCGTTTTTTAGCATTTGTTTGCACTATTCAGCAAATTACTATGGTACACAGATTCAGTGACTTGTATTTATGTGTGGTTACTATGTCCTTCTTCTGAATATCAATACTTAGCATTGGCTACAGCAAATTTCTAACTTCATGAGTGGTTAGTTACACCATATTAGTGGAGTTTATTCATGGTATTTTGCTTTCTTCATAAATGCAAAAGTGGCTTTTAATACTCTAATTACATAATCTTTGCTGGTTGTGATTTATATACCCTTGAAATTCCTCTGTAGTCCTGCTTTGGCAGTGTGATTCTGTTTTTCATTAATTTATATGCATTTCATGTTAATAAAATATATATTTTGGCATAAGATACTCCTTTTCTCCTCCTTACTATAATTAGCTGTTAGGGGTTGTATATAACTACTGTATAAAGATGCAGATTTTTTTTTATACCAATTTTCTGATGCTTATTTAGAGGAAACTTAGCAACAATTCAAATAACTAAAACATGTCTAGACATTTGGCACCCTTGAAATTGTTCCAGAAAATTGAGTATTTTTTCCAGAGAAATATTTCACTTACACATGTTTTGTTGTAAACATGTTTATTTCCTTTGTGTGCAAATTATAAACAGTTACAGAAATTGCACTACAAAATTTGGTGGTCATTAGGTGACAATTTTTTTTTTGCTTGTCTCTTGTACTTCTTCGTATTGTTGCTATGGAGACAAGACATCAAGGAAAATGGAATCCATCAATGCTTGCAGATTACTGTTGGACAATTGTAAGAGATGATTCAATGAAGGAATGCAAGAGACAAGCAGAAAAAAATTGCCACTAAATAAGGACCAAATTTTGTAGCACAATTTCTGTAACTGTTTATAATTTGCACACAAAGGAAATAAACGTGTACAACAAAGCATGTGTAATTAAAATATTTCTCTGGAAGAAATACTCAATTTTCTGGAACAATTTCAAGGGTGCTAACACTTTTAGCCATTATTGTATACTTTGAGGATATTCTCTAGCAACTCTTCATAGTTAATTGTTCGTGAATTTACCAAATAATTAGTTACTACTAGTGATGGGCGAACTCCCCGATGATTGGGATCGGCGGGTTCACCCTAGTTTTTTTGTAAAGTTCGAGCTCGGGGCAGGAGATAACAAGAACTTACGTTCGAACCCCGAACTTGGTGATGGGGCAGGGGGCTGTAAAAAGAAAGCATAAAATTAATAATAAACATTATAATTATATTTACCGGTCCAGCAATGCGTCCTTCCATCTCGCTGTCTCCCGGCCGCATCTACTTCCAGGGTTGCTCTACTGGGTTATTCACTCCACTGCTCAGTGATCGGCAATTTTCGGCTGACGTCGGCAGTGTTCGTGCGGTGATGTCAGGGTTCACCCGAGTTCATGGCCGGAGCCGAAAAAAGCCAAAGACTGCTGAGTGACGTGAATGCCGCCGGAAGTTAATGAGCGGCCCCGGAAGCAGATGCTGCCGGGAGACAGCGGGACAGGAGGACGCGTCGCTGGACAGGCAAGTATAATTATAATGTTTATTATTAATTTTATGCTTTTACAGGCCCTGCACCCAAACTGTAATACGGGTTTCCTATGGAAACCCATGTTCGGGACCTTACGACCAAACACTATGTGTTCTGTACGGGTCCAGAACTTAGCAGTTCGGGTTTGCCCATCCCTAGTTACCACTAATGTGAATGCTATCCATGCAGCCTTTTCCTTGTCCTGCAACAGAGAAGCTTCTCATCTTGAAGAAGCTAACAAATCTGAAGTCCAATAAAGACTACTTCCTTTATCTTTGCTTCCCTCATCTTTGGGAATGTATCAATGAGATACTTGAATGCCTTTGAATTTTTATCCATTGCCTTTTCAATGTTTTTGTTAGGCCCAACTTTATATGCAATGGTAGTAACTAAACCTATGACCTTTAAGTCACCACAGAGGGGCCACAAATGTTGGTCATAGTTGAGGCACCTCAACAGCTATTTCATGTTGTCACAGGTTTCTTTCATGTGGACTGCTTAACCAACTGGAATTGAAAGTAGCCCATTGCCATTATGCAGCAAAACGGCTTGTTTTGGATTAATTGATAGAGAGCCTCCATTCCTCTTGATTAAGAGCTATCGATGTTGTTGCATGCTACAAGATTGCCCTCCCTTAAGATTTATTGGACAAGATCTTTATCATGGTTGTAGAACAAAGAAATCCGAACATAAATAGGGGATTCCACTGTTGTAGCTTGGAACCTAAGAGCTCAGCCTTAAGGTACCATCACACTGAACAATATCGCTAGCGATCCGTGACATTGCAGCGTCCTGGCTAGCGATATCGTTCAGTTTGACATGCAGCAGCGATCAGGATCCTGCTGTGATGTCGTTGGTCACTGCAGAAAGTCCAGCACTTTATTTT
The DNA here is from genome assembly GCF_032444005.1 of Ranitomeya imitator. NCBI lineage: Eukaryota > Metazoa > Chordata > Amphibia > Anura > Dendrobatidae > Ranitomeya > Ranitomeya imitator. Next base: position 235,881,659 of record NC_091287.1, on the reverse strand, counting down.
GTCGCTGGACCTCCTGCAGACATCGCTGAATCGGCGTGTGTGACGCTGATTCAGCGATGTCTTCACTGGTAACCAGGGTAAACATCGTGTTACTAAGCGCAGGGCCGCGCTTAGTAACCCGATGTTTACCCTAGTTACCATCGTAAAAGTAAAAAAAACAAACACTACATACTTACCTTCCGCTGTCTGTCCTCAGCGCTGTGCTTCTCTGCACTGGCTGTGAGCGCCGGCCGCTGTGCTCACAGTCAGTGCAGGAAAGCACAGCGCTGGGGACAGACAGCGGTAGGTAAGTATGTAGTGTTTGTTTTTTTTACTTTTACGATGGTAACCAGGGTAAACATCGGGTTACTAAGCGTAGCCCTGCGCTTAGTAACCCGATGTTTACCCTGGTTACCGGCATCGTTGGTCGCTGGAGAGCTGTCTGTGTGACAGCTCTCCAGCGACCAAACAGCGACGCTGTAGCGATCGACATTGTTGTCGATATCGCTGCAACGTCGCTGAGTGTGAAGGTACCTTTACTCTTGGGCAGATCAAAATCTTTATGAAGATTGTTCAGTTTACTTTGTATTATAAGGCGTTTTTCAGTTTATGCTGAGTGCTGACAGAGTCTGGCTCATGAGAGCAAGGTGTTTCTTGACACCTAGTGCCGTATTCTTCCTCACGTGACTCAACTAAAAATGTTGATGGTGCTTTTAAAACCAGCAGTTCTTCTGTATATGGTGCTGAGTGAACTGCAGATGAAATGTTTGGATAGTATAAAGTCCACTTTTTCCTTGAAATCTCCTAATGGGGGACACCATGCAGAATTAGCAATTGATAATGTGATTGGTTGACTCTCTCCAGATCATTGGGACTGCAAAAGGCGTGGTTTGTCTCTTCCCATGCAACTACTGGATAAGCGGAGATGCAGATAGTTTGCAGCATTTGTGTCGAGCCCAACTCTTGTCCTGATCTCCTATTGTGCAGCCAAAATATAGGTTGTATCATGATAGTCAAGTTTCACCTTTGTGACGAAGTTGCTTTTCAAGATCTGTAGCAAAAACTTTCTATTTGTTAATGCAAGAACAAGGCATATCTGAAATAAATATAGAAACATGTCAATATGCTAAGAACCTAAGCTAAGAAATCATAAAACTGTACACCTTACAAAGAGAGCATTCATAAACGTAGGTGATACAACTATAATTAGGATTACATCATTGCAGCTGAGTTGCCATTTTTTGATTGGTCACCCTAAGATGATAGAATACTGAAGGCACAATAGATTAAACAGATTATATAATAAACTAGCTACTAACAATGCAATAATGATGATGAAATAATAAAGACGGAATTTTTCTATAAGATTGCATGAAAGGTGTCATAAGTAATTAGAACCTCCTCTGGATCTTGAAAATTAGAGCCAGTCAGCAAATGTAAACCTCACATTCATTTTCAGCACCAAAAAATTAGTTTGTTACAAATGTTTTCATCTCAACCAATTTGGCTGTAAGACAATGTTACAGAACAATTTCAAAACTATTGGAGGTTAATTTGAGCACTGTTGGGGCCATATTCTGGAAGTGTAAAGAACTCACAAGGACCAGGTGCTCCCCGTAAGATTTCAGACAGAGGAGTGAAAAGAATTAGCAGAAGCTACAGAAAGACCTTAAATCAGCAGGTAAAATTCTTTAAAATAAAACTATAAGTAATGCACTCAATCTGCATGCACACTCACCATGCAAGACTCTATTGCTGAACAAAAAGCCCAATCAAAAATGTTTAAGCACATTTAATGTTTGCTCAACAACATTTTGACAAGCCTGTAAAATACTGGAAGAGTATAGTCTGGTCAGATGAGACCAAATTTGAACTCTTTGAACGCCAAAATACACACTATGTTTGAAGGCCAAAATGCACTGCTTATCACCCCCAAAACACCATACCAACAGTGAAGTTTGGAGGTGGGAACATCTTGTTGTGGGTTTGTTGTTCAGCATATGGCATTAGCAAACTTTATATGATTGAAGGAAGGATGAATGGACAAATGTACCAAGACATTCTTGGTAAAAATCTGCTGCCATCTACCAGGATGATGAAGATGAAATGAGGGAGGACATTTCAGCAAGGTAATGATCCCAAAAACACAGCCAAGGAAACTGTCAATTCATTTCAGAGAAAGAAAAGAAAGAACGGCTCAGTCAATCAACTGACCTGAATCCCATAAAAAAATGTATGGAAATAACTAAAGCTCAGAATTTATAGAAGGAGCCCACGGAACCTTCAAGATTTGAAGAGTGCTTGTGTAGAATAATGGGCCAAAATCACACCTGGGCAATGCATGTGATTAGTTTCTCTATACAGGAGACGTTTTGAAGCTGTCATCACCAACAAAGGCTTTTGTATGAAGTATTAAATACATTTCAGTAAGCGTGTTCAATACTTTTTCCCTGTGCCGTTTCTCATTATTAGGACTGTGTAGGACTGTCCCGATCAGAGTTACCTTGTCGTGGTTGGATGGCTTTTATGCTATTTTTGATCAAAAACAGTATTACTAAAAACTCTGTTATTTAGATGCACTTTTTGCCTTTTACTTATTTACAGCAGGGTTTTTGCGCATTTTTTCTTTTGTAGGTTTTATATGTTTTATGGCCAAAGTGAACAACTTAAGCACCAATATCGCTGAATGGTTGCGTCCGGCCAGGCGCGACCAATCAGCGAAGCGTGGTTCAAATCCCACGCCAATTTGTGGCCGGACTGCGTCTGTCGCTGATTGGTCGCTGGCAGCTGGCGAGACCAATCAGCGATGCGGGATTTCCGTTAAAGACAAACAGACAGAATTAGATGATTATATAGCAGATAACCGATGCGTTAGAATCGGGCCACCATCAAGTATTCATATAAAAATTGGTGCTTACATTAATGTTTTAACTAGGGTTGAGCGAAACGGATCGGTCATTTTCATAAATCGGCGACTTTTAGGCAAAGTCGGGTTTCAAGAAACCCGAACCGATCCTACAGTGGGATCGGTGTTATGACCTGGTGGTAAGGACAATAATGGACCTAGTGGTTAAGAGCACACGGAATGACCTGATAGTTACTAATAATATAGGACGAGCTCTGAGACATGGGAACTCTGCTGACCGCAATCCCTAGTCCTATCACACACACTAGAAATAGCCGTGGATTGCTCCTAACGCTCCCTATGCAACTCGACACAGCCTAAGAAACTAGCTAGCCCTAGAGATAGAAAAATAAAGCCTACCTTGCCTCAGAGAAATTCCCCAAAGGAAAAGGCAGCCCCCCACATATAATGACTGTGAGTAAAGATGAAAATTACAAACACAGAGATGAAATAGATTTAGCACAGTGAGGCCCGACTTACTGAACAGACAGAGGATAGGAAAGGTAACTTTGCGGTCAGCACAAAAACCTACAAAAAGACCATGCAGAGGGCGCAAAAAGACCCTCCGCACCGACTCACGGTGCGGAGGCGCTCCCTCTGCGTCCCAGAGCTTCCAGCAAGCAAGACAAAAATCAAAATAGCAAGCTGGACAGAAAAATAGCAAACCAGAGAAAAACAAGCAGGAACTTAGCTTCAGCTGGGAAGACAGGTCACAAGAACGATCCAGGAGAGAACTAGACCAATACTGGAATATTGACAGGTGGCATGGAGCAAAGATCTAAGTGGAGTTAAATAGAGCAGCCAGCTAACGAATTAACCTCGTCACCTGTAGAAGGAAACTCAGATGCCGCAGCTCCACTCACAACCACCAGAGGAAGCCCATGGACAGAACCAGCCGAAGTACCATTCATGACCACAGGAGGGAGCTTGACAACAGAATTCACAACAGTACCCCCCCCTTGATGAGGGGTCACCGAACCCTCACCAGAGCCCTCAGGCCGACCAGGACGAGCCAAATGAATGGCACGAACCAGATCGGCAGCATGAACATCGGAGGCAAAGACCCAGGAATTATCTTCCTGACCATAACCCTTCCACTTGACCAGGTACTGGAGTTTCCGTCTCGAAATACGAGAATCCAAAATCTTCTCCACCACATACTCCAACTCCCCCTCAACCAACACCGGGGCCGGAGGATCAACGGATGGAACCACAGGCGCCACGTATCTCCGCAACAATGACCTATGGAATACATTATGGATGGCAAAAGAAGCTGGAAGGGTCAAACGAAATGACACAGGATTGAGAACCTCAGAAATCTTATACGGACCAATGAAACGAGGCTTAAACTTAGGAGAGGAAACCTTCATAGGAACAAAAAGAGACGACAACCAAACCAAATCCCCAACACGAAGTCGGGGACCCACACAGCACCGGCGGTTAGCGAAACGTTGAGCCTTCTCCTGGGACAATGTCAAATTGTCCACCACATGAGTCCAAATCTGCTGCAACCAGATCTACACCAGGACAGTCCGAAGACTCAACCTGCCCTGAAGAGAAACGAGGATGGAAACCAGAATTGCAGAAAAACGGCGAAACCAAAGTAGCCGAGCTGGCCCGATTATTAAGGGCGAACTCAGCCAAAGGCAAAAAGGACACCCAATCATCCTGATCAGCAGAAACAAAGCATCTCAGATATGTTTCCAAAGTCTGATTAGTTCGTTCAGTTTGGCCATTTGTCTGAGGATGGAAAGCCGAGGAAAAAGACAAATCAATGCCCATCCTAGCACAAAAGGCTCGCCAAAACCTCGAAACAAACTGGGAACCTCTGTCCGAAACGATGTTCTCCGGAATGCCATGTAAACGAACCACATGCTGGAAAAACAATGGCACCAAATCAGAGGAGGAAGGCAATTTAGACAAGGGTACCAAATGGACCATCTTAGAGAAGCGATCACAAACCACCCAAATGACCGACATCTTTTGAGAGACGGGGAGATCCGAAATAAAATCCATAGAGATATGCGTTCAGGGCCTCTTCGGAACCGGCAAGGGCAAAAGCAACCCAGTGGCATGAGAACAGCAGGGCTTAGCCCGAGCACAAGTCCCACAGGACTGCACAAAAGAACGCACATCCTGTGACAAAGACGGCCACCAAAGGGATCTAGCCACCAAATCTCTGGTACCAAAGATTCCAGGATGACCAGCCAACACCGAACAATGAACCTCAGAGATAACTCTACTAGTCCATTTATCAGGGACAAACAGTTTCTCCGCTGGGCAACGGTTAGGTCTATCAGCCTGAAATTTTTGCAGCACCCGCCGCAAATCAGGGGAGATGGCAGACAAAGTTACCCCCTCTTTGAGAATACCCGCCGGCTCAGGAACACCCGGATAGTCGGGCACAAAACTCCTTGACAGGGCATCAGCCTTCACATTCTTAGAGCCTGGAAGGTACGAAACCACAAAATCAAAACGGGAGAAAAATAGCGACCAACGAGCCTGTCTAGGATTCAACCGTTTGGCAGACTCGAGATAACTCAAATTCTTGTGATCCGTCAAGACCACCACGCGATGCTTGGCTCCTTCAAGCCAATGACGCCACTCCTCGAATGCCCACTTCATGGCCAACAACTCTCGATTGCCAACATCATAATTGCGCTCAGCAAGCGAAAACTTTCTAGAAAAGAAGGCACATGGTTTCATCACCGAGCCATTAGAACTTTTTTGCGACAAAACAGCCCCTGCTCCAATCTCAGAAGCATCAACCTCGACCTGAAACGGAAGCGAAACATCTGGCTGGCACAACACAGGGGCAGAAGAAAAACGACGCTTCAACTCCCGAAAAGCCTTCACAGCCACAGAAGACCAATTGACCACATCAGCACCCTTCTTGGTCAAATCAGTCAACGGTTTAGCAACACTAGAAAAATTACTGATTAAGCGACGATAAAAATTAGCAAAGCCCAGGAACTTTTGCAGACTCTTCACAGATGTCGGCTGAGTCCAATCATAAATGGCCTGGACTTTAACAGGGTCCATCTCGATAGTGGAAGGGGAAAAAATGAAACCCAAAAATGAAACCTTCTGAACTCCAAAGAGACACTTTGACCGCTTCACAAACAAAGAATTCGCACAAAGGACCTGGAACACCATTTTGACCTGCTTCACGTGAGACTCCCAATCATCCGAGAAGACCAAAGTATCATCCAAATATACAATCAGGAATTTATCCAGGTACTCTCGGAAGATGTCATGCATAAAGGACTGAAATACTGATGGAGCATTGGAAAGCCCGAATGGCATGACCAGGTACTCAAAATGGCCCTCGGGCGAATTAAATGCTGTTTTCCATTCATCGCCCTGTTTAATACGCACAAGATTATACGCACCACGAAGATCTATCTTGGTGAACCAACTAGCCCCCTAATCCGAGAAAATAAATCCGACAGCAGCGGCAAAGGGTACTGAAATTTGACTGTGATCTTATTAAGAAGGCAGTAATCAATACAAGGTCTCAAAGAACCATCCTTCTTGGCCACAAAAAAGAACCCTGCTCCCAATGGTGACGACGACGGGTGAATATGACCCTTCTCCAAGGATTCCTTTACATAACTCCGCATAGCGGCGTGCTCTGGCACAGATAAATTGAACAGTCGGCCCTTAGGAAACTTACTACCAGGAATCAAATTGATAGCACAATCGCAATCCCTATGAGGAGGTAGGGCACCGGATTTGGGCTCATCAAATACATCCCGGTAATCCGACAAAAACTCCGGGACTTCAGAAGGGGTGGATGACGAAATAGACAAAAATGGAACATCACCATGTACCCCCTGACAACCCCAGCTGGACACAGACATAGATTTCCAATCCAATACTGGATTATGGACCTGTAGCCATGGCAACCCCAAAACGACCACATCATGCAGATTATGCAACACCAAAAAGCGAATATCCTCCTGATGTGCAGGAGCCATGCACATGGTCAATTGGGTCCAGTACTGAGGCTTATTCTTGGCCAAAGGCGTAGCATCAATTCCTCTCAATGGAATAGGATACTGCAAGGGCTCCAAGAAAAAACCACAGCGCCTAGCAAACTCCAAGTCCATCAAATTCAGGGCAGCCCCTGAATCCACAAATGCCATAACAGAATAGGATGACAAAGAGCAAATCAGAGTAACGGACAAAAGAAATTTCGACTGTACCGTACCAATGGTAGCAGACCTAGCGAAACGCTTAGTGCGCTTAGGGCAATCGGAGATAGCATGAGTGGAATCACCACAGTAAAAACACAGCCCATTCCGACGTCTGTGTTCTTGCCATTCAGCTCTGGTCAAAGTCCTATCACATTGCATAGGCTCAGGTCTATGCTCAGATAATACCGCCAAATGGTGCACAGCTTTACGCTCACGCAAGCGTCGATCGATCTGAATGGCCAAAGACATAGACTCATTCAGACCAGCAGGCATGGGAAATCCCACCATGACATCTTTAAGGGCTTCAGAGAGACTCTTTCTGAAAATTGCTGCCAGGGCACATTCATTCCACTGAGTGAATACAGACCACTTCCTAAACTTCTGACAATATATTTCTACCTCATCCTGACCCTGACCCAGAGCCAGCAAGATTTTCTCTGCCTGATCCACTGAATTAGGTTCATCATAAAGCAATCCGAGCGCCAGAAAAAACGCATCAACATCACGCAATGCCGGATCTCCTGGCGCAAGGGAAAATGCCCAGTCTTGAGGGTCGCCACGTAACAAAGAAATAATGATTTTCACTTGTTGAACAGGGTCACCTGAGGAGCGAGGTTTCAAAGCAAGAAACAATTTACAATTATTTTTGAAATTCAGAAACTTAGATCTATCCCCAAAAAACAAATCAGGAATTGGAATCCTAGGCTCTAACATCGGATTCTGAACCACAAAATCTTGAATGTTTTGTACCCTTGCAGTGAGATTATTCATACAAGAGGACAGACCTTGAATGTCCATATCTACACCTGTATCCTGAACCACCCAGAGGCAAAGGGGAAAAGAGAGACAAAACACACTGCAAAGAAAAAAAATGGTCTCAGAACTTTTCTTATCCTTCTATTGAAATGCATTAATACTTTGGGCCACCTGTACTGTTATGACCTGGTGGTAAGGACAATAATGGACCTAGTGGTTAAGAGCACACGGAATGACCTGATAGTTACTAATAATATAGGACGAGCTCTGAGACGTGGGAACTCTGCTGACCGCAATCCCTAATCCTATCACACACACTAGAAATAGCCGTGGATTGCTCCTAACGCTCCCTATGCAACTCGACACAGCCTAAGAAACTAGTTAGCCCTAGAGATAGAAAAATAAAGCCTACCTTGCCTCAGAGAAATTCACCAAAGGAAAAGGCAGCCCCCCACATATAATGACTGTGAGTAAAGATGAAAATTACAAACACAGAGATGAAATAGATTTAGCACAGTGAGGCCCGACTTACTGAACAGACAGAGGATAGGAAAGGTAACTTTGCGGTCAGCACAAAAACCTACAAAAAGACCACGCAGAGGGCGCAAAAAGACCCTCTGCACCGACTCACGATGCGGAGGCGCTCCCTCTGCGTCCCAGAGCTTCCAGCAAGCAAGACAAAAATCAAAATAGCAAGCTGGACAGAAAAATAGCAAACCAGAGAAAAACAAGCAGGAACTTAGCTTCAGCTGGGAAGACAGGTCACAAGAACGATCCAGGAGAGAACTAGACCAATACTGGAACATTGACAGGTGGCACGGAGCAAAGATCTAAATGGAGTTAAATAGAGCAGCCAGCTAACGAATTAACCTCGTCACCTGTAGAAGGAAACTCAGAAGCCGCAGCTCCACTCACAACCACCAGAGGAAGCCCATGGACAGAACCAGCCGAAGTACCATTCATGACCACAGGAGGGAGCTTGACAACAGAATTCACAACAGATCGGCCATGCGGTACACGATCAGAGCGCCAAAGTCGCGTTTCATATGACGCTGTCACCGCCGTTTTTCATCCAATGAAGGAGGACGCAGAGTGTGGGCAGCGTGATGACATAGGTCTCGGTCCCCACCATCTTTGAGAAGGGCATGGCAGTGATTGGCTTGCTGTCTGTGGCGTCACAGGGGGTATAAAGGTACATTTCAAAAACCTGACCTGCACATCCAAACATAGACTCAGTGTGAACAGGTGCTGAACCTAGAGTCGCCAACTCGTATATAGTTAAGTAAATAAGGCAGCACACTGCAGCGCTAAAACATGCAAACTTGAAAACACGAAATTTGAACTGCATTACTGCACTAGAAATATGAAAAATGAGAGCTTTTAGCGCATAAAAATGGGGGTATAAAGGGGCGTGCACGCCGACCGCCATCTTACTTCTGCCGATCTGAGCATAGGGAGAGGTGTTGCTGCAGTTAGTCAGAAGCAGGGACAGAGTTAGGGAGGAAATATAAACCCCCAAACCGCTTGTGCTGGAGCGATTTTCACTGTCCCACACCACCTTTTTGTGCAGGGACAGTGGAGGTCGTATTTTAGTGCAGCAGCTGCATAGCTGTGTGCACGGTGCTGTGCAAACCAACTGCTTTTTTTTAAAGCAAAATTCCTGTTGCTCCTTTCTGCACAGTTACCTATCTTGTTTATTTATCCAAATTTTTGTGTTAAGCAGTCCTTTTTATTGCTGCCATACTTGTCCTGAGCTCATTGTAGGGAGCTTGTTATTTCTTTTTTTTTTTAAATAATAATTCCAGCCACTTTCTGGCACGTTCCTAGTGTTTTGTTATACCACTGGGCCAGAGTTGTGGTTCTGTGTCTCCCCCCCAAAAAAAAAAGGGAGATTAAAATTTGCACAGTGTATATTCTGCTGTACTGCTAGTGTGTCGTATATATCAGGCAGCCACTTTCTGGCACGTTCATAGTTTACTGTTATACCACTGAGCCAGAATTGTGGTTCTGTGTCTCCCCCCCAAAAAAAGGGAGATTAAAATTCGCACACAGTGTATATTCTGCTGTACTGCTAGTGTGTCATATATATCAGGCAGCCACTTTCTGCCACGTTCATAGTTTACTGTCATACCACTGGGCCAGAGTTGTGGTTCTGTGTCTCCCCCCCCCCAAAAAAAAAGGGAGATTAAAATTCGCACACAGTGTATATTCTGCTGTACTGCTAGTGTGTCGTATATATCAGGCAGCCACTTTCTGCCACGTTCATAGTTTACTGTCATACCACTGGGCCAGAGTTGTGGTTCTGTGTCTCCCCCCCCCAAAAAAAAAGGGAGATTAAAATTCGCACACAGTGTATATTCTGCTGTACTGCTAGTGTGTCGTATATATCAGGCAGCCACTTTCTGGCACGTTCATAGTTTACTGTTATACCACTGGGCCAGAGTTGTGGTTCTGTGTCTCCCCCCAAAAAAAAGGGAGATTAAAATTCGCACACAGTGTATATTCTGCTGTACTGCTAGTGTGTCATATATATCAGGCAGCCACTTTCTGCCACGTTCATAGTTTACTGTTATACCACTGGGCCAGAGTTGTGCTTCTGTGTCTCCCCCCCAAAAAAAAGGGAGATTAAAATTCGCACACAGTGTATATTCTGCTGTACTGCTAGTGTGTCGTATATATCAGGCAGCCACTTTCTGGCACGTTCATAGTTTACTGTTATACCACTGGGCCAGAGTTGTGGTTCTGTGTCTCCCCCCCAAAAAAAGGGAGATTAAAATTCGCACACAGTGTATATTCTGCTGTACTGCTAGTGTGTCGTATATATCAGGCAGCCACTTTCTGCCACGTTCATAGTTTACTGTTATACCACTGGGCCAGAGTTGTGGTTCTGTGTCTCCCCCGCCAAAAAAAAGGGAGATTAAAATTCGTACACAGTGTATATTCTGCTGTAATGCTAGTGTGTCATATATATCAGGCAGCCACTTTCTGCCACGCTCATAGTTTACTGTTATACCACTGGGCCAGAGTTGTGCTTCTGTGTCTCCCCCCCCCAAAAAAAAAGGGAGATTAAAATTTGCACACAGTGTATATTCTGCTGTACTGCTAGTGTGTCGTATATATCATGCAGCCACTTTCTGCCACGTTCATAGTTTACTGTTATACCACTGGGCCAGAGTTGTGCTTCTGTGTCTCTCCCCCCAAAAAAGGGAGATTAAAATTCGCACACAGTGTATATTCTGCTGTGCTGCTAGTGCGTCATATATATCAGGCAGCCACTTTCTGCCACGCTCATAGTTTACTGTTATACCACTGAGCCAGAGTTGTGCTTCTGTGTCTCCCCCCCCCCAAAAAAAAGGGAGATTAAAATTTGCACACAGTGTATATTCTGCTGTACTGCTAGTGTGTCGTATATATCAGGCAGCCACTTTCTGCCACGTTCATAGTTTACTGTTATACCACTGGGCCAGAGTTGTGCTTCTGTGTCTCTCCCCCAAAAAAAGGGAGATTAAAATTCGCACACAGTGTATATTCTGCTGTACTGCTAGTGTGTCATATATATCAGGCAGCCACTTTCTGCCACATTCATAGTTTACTGTTATACCACTGGGCCAGAGTTGTGCTTCTATGTCTACCCCCCAAAAAAGGGAGATTAATATTCGCACACAGTGTATATTCTGCTGTACTGCTAGTGTGTCGTATACAGGGCCGGCTCCAGGTTTTTGAGGGCCCCGGGCGAACGAGTCTCAGTGGGCCCCCCCCCCCCCCTTTAACACATACCCGAGTCACTCACTGCTTCGCCGGCCCGTCCGTCGCCCTCGTTGTGGACACAGGAGAGGGTGCACCGACCGTGCACCTCACTGCAGCTGCTGCTTGTCTTCTCCTGCTTGGCGCTGCCGCTGCTGGACCAGTCCTCATGTCCTGGGTGGTGGACGACGTATAGCACACAGCCCACGCAGTATATAACACACAGCCCACGCAGTATATAACGCACAGGCACAGCCCACGCAGTATATAACGCACAGCCCACGCAGTATATAACGCACAGGCACAGCCCACGCAGTATATAACACACAGCCCACGCAGTATATAACGCACAGGCACAGCCCACGCAGTATATAACGCACAGGCACAGCCCACGCAGTATATAACACACAGCCCACGCAGTATATAACGCACAGGCACAGCCCACGCAGTATATAACACACAGCCCACGCAGTACATAACGCACAGGCACAGCCCATGCAGTATATAACGCACAGCCCACGCAGTATATAACGCACAGGCACAGCCCACGCAGTATATAACACACAGCCCACGCAGTATATAACGCACAGGCACAGCCCACGCAGTATATAACACACAGCCCACGCAGTATATAACGCACAGGCACAGCCCACGCAGTATATAACGCACAGCCCACGCAGTATATAACGCCCAGCCCACGCAGTATATAACGCACAGCCCATGCAGTATATAACGCACAGCCCACGCAGTATACAGCACAGCGCACGTAGTAATATCACAGCCCCGTGACGTAGTATATAAGGCAACACCTAAAATGGGTGAAACTGGCTGTCTGAGATGAGATTGTGAAAGTAAAAGGGTCAGTGAGACACACAGCAGACCCTGGCTCAGCAGCAGGCTGCATCCCATATTCCCCCTCCCCCGCAAAGTGCAGACGAGTCACTGACTCACTCACTGCTTCGCCGGCCCGTCCATCGCCCTCGTTGTGGACACAGCAGGAGAGGGTGCACCGTCCTCACTGCAGCACAGCTGCTGCTCGTCTTCTCCTGCTTGGTGCTGCCGCTGCTGGACCTGGCCTCATGTCCTGGACCTGGATGGTGGACGCTGGACGACGAGGGGCTCTCTCTGTCTTCTTGCTCTTAGGATGAAGAGCCGACCGGAAGTAGCAGGAGAGATGACCCAGCGTCGCCCGGAAGTATATTGTGTATCCATGGTGAGGGCCTGCGGAGGTGAGTATTGCTGCTATTGCAGCTGCGCAGCGCCAAGCGCCAGCGAAACGGCACAGACAGAGCTCTGTGCCCCCTGCAGCCGAGGCGCCTGGCCGGGGGGGGGGGTGATGTCCGATTTGATATGAGTCACTCACTGAAGACAGTCAAACACAACACACAGCAAGGATGTAGTGAGTCACGTGTGCTACCATAAATGGGCCCCCCGTCTCGCCAGGGCCCCGGCACTTGCCCGGGTGCGCCGGGTGCTGACGCCGGCCCTGGTCGTATATATCAGGCAGCCACTTTCTGGCACGTTCATAGTTTACTGTTATACCACTGGGCCAGAGTTGTGGTTCTGTGTCTCCCCCCCAAAAAAAGGGAGATTAAAATTCGCATACAGTGTATATTCTGCTGTACTGCTAGTGTGTCATATATATCAGGCAGCCACTTTCTGGCACGTTCATAGTGTTGTGTTATACCACTGGGCCAGAGTTGTGGTTCTGTGTCTCCCCCCCCAAAAAAGGGAGATTAAAATTCGCACACAGTGTATATTCTGCTGTACTGCTAGTGTGTCATATATATTAGGCAGCCACTTTCTGGCACGTTCATAGCTTACTGTTATACCACTGGGCCAGAGTTGTGGTTCTGTGTCTCCCCCCCAAAAAAAGGGAGATTAAAATTTGCACACAGTGTATATTCTGCTGTACTGCTAGTGTGTCATATATATCAGGCAGCGACTTTCTGCCACGTTCATAGTTTACTGTTATACCACTGGGCCAGAGTAGTGCTTCTGTGTCTCCCCCCAAAAAAAAGGGAGATTAAAATTCGCACACAGTGTATATTCTGCTGTACTGCTAGTGTGTCGTATATATCAGGCAGCCACTTTCTGGCACGTTCATAGTTTACTGTTATACCATTGGGCCAGAGTTGTGGTTCTGTGTCTCCCCCCTAAAAAAAGGGAGATTAAAATTCGCACACAGTGTATATTCTGCTGTACTGGTAGTGTGTCGTATATATCAGGCAGCCACTTTCTGGCACGTTCATAGTTTACTGTTATACCACTGGGCCAGAGTTGTGGTTCTGTATCTCCCCGCCAAAAATGAGGAAGTCTGGTGGAAGAGGCCGTGGGCGGGGGTTGTCAGCTGGTACTGATGGTGGTGCTGCATCTGGTGGTAGTGGCAAAAGCACAGTAGCACCTAAGGCAGGAGGTGTTGAGCCTACGTCATCGTCTGGCTACACAAGGCCTCGAAGGCTCCCTTACCTGGGAGTAGGAAAACAGCTTTTAAAGCCGGAGCAGCAGGAAAAAGTTTTGGCTTTCCTTACTGACTCAGCCTCTAGCTCTTTGGCATCCTCTTCCCAAAGTTCAAAATGTCACAGCAGCCAGTCGTCAGTGGATGCTCCCGGTCAGGAACAAGATGTTTCCTTGTGTCCTTCTCCCAAACCAAAAGTGAAGGATGCATCAGGCGACACAACAGGTTACTCCATGGAGCTCTTTACACATACCGTGCCTGGGTTAGAAAGGGAAATTGTACCCTGCCCATTACAAGAAGAATCGGACATGGAGTGCACTGATGCACAGCCACAGCTAGATTATGATATTGTTCCATCGAGTCAGATCACTACATTGCCCTCGCAGTTTGCTGAGCCAGAATCTGACCCTGATGAGACTATGGTGCCCTGTCCCAAACGCTATAGCACCTTACACGGTGACACTGAGGAAGGTGCACATGACATTGAGGAGGAGGAGGTGATAGATGACCCAGTTGTTGACCCAGATTGGCAGCCATTGGGGGAAGAGGGTGGTGCTGCCACTAGCTCAGAAGCGGAGGAGGGTTATCCACAGCAGCACCAATCTACATCGCAACAGCTGTGATCTGGCAGGCGCGTATCAGGCAAAAAACGTTTGGCAAAACCAGTTTTAGGACAGCGTGGCCATCCTGTGAAAGTTGCACAGCGTGCAATGCCTGAAAAGGAATTCCATAGTAGGAAGAGTGCAGTGTGGCATTTTTTTGACCAAGATCCCAATGATCAGTCAAAAGTGATCTGTAAAAAATGCTCAAAGACCTTTAGCAGAGGGAAGATTCTTAACAATTTAAATACAACGTGCATGCGTAGACATTTAAACAGCATGCATTTGCAAGCCTGGACTAACTACCTAACGTCCTGTACCGTTGGTGCACCAGGTCTGAATGAAAGTAGTCAGCACTGCAACATTGCTTCCCTCACTGTAAGTCCACCGGTTAGGACACCAGCAGCAAATGTGGAGGGATCGTCGCTAGGCCAAAGCAGTCAGGGAGTCAGAAGGTTATTGGTAGGAAGCACTGTATGTAGGCCAACATCATCAACTCACTCTCAATCTGCCATGTCCACAACCACCACCACCGCTAGTTCCACCATAGGCAGCTCTCCGGTCCAGCTCACCCTAGAAGAGACTCTTATTAGGAAACGAAAGTACTCATCCTATCATCCGCGTACAAAGGGTTTGAACACCCACATTGCCAGACTTATCTCGTTAGAGATGATGCCCTACCGGTTGGTTGAAAGTGAAGCTTTCAAAGCCCTGATGGCCTACGCAGTACCACGCTATGACCTTCCCAGTCGCCACTTCTTTGCGAGAAAAGCCATCCCAGCCCTCCACCAGCATGTCAAAGACCGCATTGTCCATGCACTGAGGCAGGCTGTCAGTGGGAAGGTGCACCTCACAACAGATGCATGGACCAGTAGGCATGGCCAGGGATGTTACGTGTCCATCACGGCGCACTGGGTTAATGTCGTGGATGCAGGGTTCACAGGGGACAGCAATAGTGGGACAGTTCTGCCTAGCCCACAATCCAGGAAACAGTTGGCTGTAGACGTTCGCCACCCCACCTCCTCCTCCTCCTCCAGAAGCGAAAGCTCATCCACAGAGCGCTGTCGCACGACCACTCCATCCGCAGCTGCCAGTGTTGCACACGAGGTGTCCCATTATGGAACAGCTAGTGGGAAGCGTCAGCAGGCCGTGTTTGAAATGAAGTGTTTGGGCAACAACAGACACACCGCAGAAGTTCTGGCCCAGTTCTTGCAGCAAGAAACTCAGTCATGGCTGGGCAGTGTACATCTTGAGGCAGGCAAGGTAGTCAGTGATAATGGAAGGAATTTTATGGCTGCCATAGCCCTTTCACAACTCAAACACATACCTTGCCTGGCTCACACTTTGAACCTGGTGGTGCAGTGCTTTCTTAAAAATTATCCAGAGTTACCAGCCCTGCTCCTGAAGGTGCGAAGACTTTGCTCGCACATCCGCCGGTCGCCCGTACACTCCAGCCGTATGCTGAACCATCAGCGATCGCTCAATCTGCCACAGCACCGCCTAATTATCGACGTTGCAACAAGGTGGAACTCCACATTGCACATGGTTCAGAGGCTGTGTGAACAGAGGCGTGCTGTCATGTATTTGTGGGAGGATACGCATACACGGGCAGACAGTTGGATGGCAGACATGGAGTTGTCTGGTGTGCAGTGGTCCAAGCTACAAGACCTCTGTCAAGTCCTTCAGTGTTTCGAGGAATGCACAAGGCTGGCAAGTGCAGACGACGCCATCATAAGCATGAGCATCCCACTTATGCGTCTGCTGATGCAAAGTTTGACGCACATCAAGGAACTGGCGTCTGCAGCCGAGGAGGAGGGAATCCTTGATGACAGTCAGCCATTGTCTGGTCAGGGAACTGTCCAGGACGAGGTGGCGGTTGAAGAGGATGAGGAGGAGGATGATGGGGATGACTATAGGATGCTTATCAGGGGCCGCTTGAAACTGGTGGCGTTGCAAGGTCAGGTACAGGTTTCTTGCGGGACACTTGTGATGTGGATTTCCAAGAAAGTGCTCCTCAACCCAGCAGGACCAGTGAATTGACACCAGGAACATTGGCCCACATGGCTGAGTATGCCTTGCGTATTCTAAAAAGGGACCCCCGCATTGTCAAAATGATGACCGATGACGATTACTGGTTGGCCTGCTTCCTGGATCCACGCTATAAAGGGAAAATGCAAAACATCATGCCACATGAGAACCTTGAGCAAATATTGGCTACCAAACAAGCAACTCTTGTAGACCGTTTGGTTCAGGCATTCCCAGCACACAGAGGTTGTGATGGTCCTCACACTTGCCGTAGGGGGCAACATGGCAGAGGTGCTAGAGGTGCAGAAATCCGAAGTGGCGTTGGACAGAGGGGTTTTCTGACAAGGTTGTGGAGTGAGTTTTCAATGACCGCTGACACAACAGGGACTGCTGCATCTATTCAAAGTGACAGGAGACAGCATTTGTCCAGTATGGTTACAAACTATTTTTCATCCCTTATCGATGTTCTCCCTCACAGGTCATTCCCCTTTGATTACTGGGCATCTAAACTAGACACCTGGCCCGAATTGGCAGAATATGCATTACAGGAGCTCGCTTGCCCTGCTGCCAATGTGCTTTCAGAAAGAGTCTTCAGTGCTGCTGGTTCAATACTGACCGAAAAAAGGACACGTCTGGCTACCCAAAATGTAGATGATTTAACCTTCATTAAAATGAACCAATCATGGATTGCCAATTCTTTTGCCCCACCTTCCCCTGCTGACACGTAGCTTGGGTGATAAATGACTCGCTTTTGCCCTCCTCTTACTGACTTTGCCAATTCCTCCATTTGCAGCTGCTGAATGTCCACCATAGGCCATTTTTATACCTCCCTAAATGGGCTGACTCCCCCCACAGGACCGTGGTCACCACTTGGCGCAAGCAGCTGTGCAAGTGCCGTTTGCCTGGACAGGTGGGTGTGCCCACTCTACCTCTACTAAACAAAGCTGAGTTTCAATCTACAGGCTTTCAGCCTCTATCAACAATATGAAACTGCATTTGGCCTGGTTCTTGGTTTGGGCCTAGTGACGTCTGCTGCTGCCTCTTGGTTTCCTCAAAGAAACAAAGCTGAGTTTCAATCTACAGGCTTTTGGCCTCTATCAACAATATGAAACTGCATTTGGCCTGGTTCTTGGTTTGGGCCTAGTGACGTCTGCTGCTGCCTCTTGGTTTCCTCAAAGAAACAAAGCTGAGTTTGAATCTACAGGCTTTCGGCCTCTATCAACAATATGAAACTGCATTTGGCCTGGTTCTTGGTTTGGGCCTAGTGACGTCTGCTGCTGCCTCTTGGTTTCCTCAAAGAAACAAAGCTGAGTTTCAATCTACAGGCTTTCGGCCTGTATTTAGAATTTGAAACTGTATTTGCCCTACTAGTTTGTTTGGGCCCTACTAACAGTGTCTGCTGCTGCTTGTTGTTGTCCTCCACTGAACAAAGCAATGCTGCCTGTTTACTCCTGTTACCAATTTTTTTCTGCTTTTAGCCTCCTTTTTTATTTTGGGCCTATATCTGTGTTTCCTCCTCATCCTGCCTATTACCCAGCCACTGCTTGATGGGTCTGCTGGTACATTGACCCAGACCACTACATTCCCCTTGCACTCTACACAGCCAGAATCTGACCCTGCTGAAAGTCAGGTCCCCCTTCCCGCATACTATACCACCTTACACGGGGAAAAAGAGGAAGGTGCATATGAAAGTGCAGGTTCCTTCATCAGGTGGGGGGGGCATACTCGTTGGCGACGTCACTGTCACAGGGCCCGTCATAGTACGCAAAAGTTTCACTGCCGGTGGGAGGCGCCCCTGCCGTCAAACACAACGCCGTACTTTGAGGGGCCCTGTGTCAGTGCCAATGCGAACGAGTGGGCCCCCCTGCTTGCTCTGGATCACAGCACTTGCAAAGTTGAAATACTTACCTCTCCCTGCTCCACCGCCGTGACGTATTCCACATTTCCTGGGCCCAAGAAAAAATTGAGCCAGCCCTCCCCCCCCCACAACTTTAACCAAATGACCCCCAATTTTCAATACCTAACTATTATAATAAGGTTAATTAAGATTGACAAGCTTAAGTAACAAGAATTAATGTTTTTGACATTAAAATGGGCTCTGTAGGTGTTTTTCTGTCCTCCACTCACTGTCGACTTTTATTCCCCATTGTCTTGCATTGGGTTTCGTGTTTTAGTCGGCCCCCCGACTTTTCGATCCTGAAAAAGCAAAAGTCGCTCACCCCTAGTTTTAACCCATTGGTCACACTGCTATTGTTTTTCTCCTGTCTTTATTTTAAGAGTCAAAACTTTATTAGTCATCTATAGCTGTATGACAGCTTGTTTTCTACAGGATGACTTATAGTTTTCAAAGACACCGTTTATTTTACCATATGATAAACTTAAAAACAGGGAAAGTTTTTATTCTCTCCCTTACAAACTGTCCTCCATGTTGTTCTCTCCCTCACAGACTGTCCTCCATGTTATTCTCTCCCTCATACACTGTCCTCCATGTTATTCTCTACCTCACATACTGTCCTCCATGTTATTCTCTCCCTCACAGACTGACCTCCATGTTAATCTTTCCTTCACAGACTGTCCTCCATGTTATTCTCTCCCTCACAGACTGTCCTCCATGTTATTCTCTCCCTCACAGACTGTCCTCCATGTTATTTTCTCCCTCACAGACTGTCCTCCATGTTATTCTCTCCCCCACAGACTGTCCTTTATCTTATTCTCGCCCTCACAGACTGTCCTCCATGTTATTCTCTCCCTCACAGACTGTCCTCCATGTTATTTTCTCCCTCACAGACTGTCCTCCATGTTATTCTCTCCCCCACAGACTGTCCTTCATCTTATTCTCGCCCTCACAGACTGTCCTCCATGTTATTCTCTCCCTCACAGACTGTCCTCCATGTTATTCTCTCAAACACACACTGTCCTCCATGTTATTTTCTCCCTCACAGGCAGTCCTCCATGTTATTCTCTCCCTCACACACTGTCCTCCATGTTATTCTCTACCTTACAGACTGTCCTCCATGTTATTCTCTCCCTCACAGACTGTCCTCCATGTTATTCTCTCCCTCACACACTGTCCGCCATGTTATTCTCTCCCTCACAGACTGTCCTCCATGTTATTCTCTCCCTGTTATGACCTGGTGGTTAGGAGCACCCGGCACGACCTGATAGTTAAACTCACACAGGACAAGCTCTGGGATGTGGGAGCTCTGCTGACCGCAGGCCCTAATCCTATCACAACAACTAGAAATAGCCGTGGAGCGTTCCTGACTCTCCCTAGGTGCCTCTTCACAGCCTAAGTGCTAGCTAGCCCTAGAGATAGAAAATAAAGCCTACCTTGCCTCAGAGAAATTCCCCAAAGGAAAAGGCAACCCCCCACATATATTGACTGTGAGTAAAGATGAAAGTCACAAACGCAGAAATGAAACAGGTTTCAGCAAAGGGAGGCCAGACTTACTAAACAGACAGAGGATAGGAAAGGTATCTTTGCGGTCAGCACAAAAAACTACAAAAGAACACGCAGAGTGTGCAAAAAGACCTCCGCACCGACTAACGGTGCGGAGATGCCACTCTGCATCCCAGAGCTTCCAGCTAGCAAGACAAAATCATGATAACCAGCTGGACAAAGAAACAATGAACAAATAATAACTATCAGGAACTTAAGTTCTGCTGGAGAAGACAGGTCACCAGAAAGATCCAAGAGCGAACAGAACCAATGCAGGAACATTTACAGCTGGCATGGAATAACGATCTGAGTGGAGTTAAATAGAGCAGCCAACCAAAGGATAAACCACGTCACCTGTGTAAGGAACCTCAGAATCAGCAGCTTCACTCACAGCCACCAGAGGGAGTCCATGGACAGGACTCGCCGAAGTACCATTCACGACCACAGGAGGGAGTTCAACAACAGAATTCACAACAGTACCCCCCCCTTGAGGAGGGGTCACCGAACCCTCACCAGAGCCCCCAGGCCGATCAGGATGAGCCAAATGAAAGGCACGAACTAGATCGGCAGCATGAACATCAGAGGCAAAAACCCAGGAATTATCTTCCTGACCATAACCCTTCCACTTGACCAGGTACTGGAGTTTCCGTCTCGAAACATGAGAATCCAAAATCTTCTCCACCACATACTCCAACTCCCCCTCGACCAACACCGGGGCAGGAGGATCAACGGAGGGAACCATAGGTGCCACGTATCTCCGCAACAACGACCTATGGAACACATTATGGATGGCAAAAGAAGCTGGAAGGTCCAAACGAAATGACACAGGATTAAGAGCTTCAGAAATCTTATATGGCCCAATGAAACGAGGCTTAAACTTAGGAGAGGAAACCTTCATAGGAACATGACGAGATGACCACCAAACCAAATCCCCAACACGAAGTCGGGGACCAACACAGCGTCGGCGGTTAGCAAAACGTTGAGCCTTCTCCTGGAACAATGTCAAATTATTCACCACATGAGTCCAAATCTGCTGCAACCTGTCCACCACCGTATCCACACCAGGTCAGTCCAAAGGCTCAACCTGCCCTGAAGAGAAACGAGGATGGAAACCAGAATTACAGAAAAAAGGAGAGACTAAAGTAGCCAAGCAGGCCCGATTATTAAGGGCGAACTCAGCCAAAGGCAAGAAGGACACCCAGTCATCCTGATCAGCAGAAACAAAGCATCTCAAATATGTTTCCAAAGTCTGATTAGTTCGTTCGGTTTGGCCATTAGTCTGAGGATGGAAAGCCGAGGAAAAAGACAAATCAATGCCCATCTTAGCACAAAAGGACCGCCAAAACCTCAAAACAAACTGGGAACCTCTGTCCGAGACGATGTTCTCTGGAATGCCTTGCAAACGAACCACATGCTGGAAAAACAATGGCACCAAATCAGAGGAGGAAGGCAATTTAGATAAGGGTACCAAATGGACCATCTTAGAGAAGCGATCACAAACCACCCAAATGTCCGACATCCTTTGAGAAACAGGGAGATCAGAAATAAAATCCATGGAAATATGCGTCCAGGGCCTCTTCGGGACCGGCAAGGGCAAAAGCAACCCACTGGCACGAGAACAGCAGGGCTTAGCCCGAGCACAAGTCCCACAGGACTGCACAAAAGAACGCACATCCCGTGACAAAGAAGGCCACCAAAAGGATCTAGCCACCAAATCTCTGGTACCAAAAATTCCAGGATGACCAGCCAACACCGAACAATGAACCTCAGAGATAACTCTACTAGTCCATCTATCAGGGACAAACAGTCTCTCCGCTGGACAACGGTCAGGTCTATCAGCCTGCAACTTCTGCAGCACGCGCCGCAAATCAGGGGAGATGGCAGACAAAATTACCCCCTCTTTAGGAATACCCGCCGGCTCCGGAACACCCGGAGAGTCAGGCACAAAACTCATTGACAGGGCATCAGCCTTCACATTCTTAGATCCCGGAAGGTATGAAACCACAAAATCAAAAAGAGCGACCATCGAGCCTGTCTAGGATTCAACCGTTTGGTAGACTCGAGATAAGTCAAATTCTTGTGATCCGTCAAGACAACCACGTGATGTTTAGCTCCTTCAAGCCAATGTCGCCACTCCTCAAATGCCCACTTCATGGCCAACAACTCTCGATTGCCAACATCATAATTGCGCTCAGCAGGCGAGAATTTTCTAGAAAAGAAGGCACATGGTTTCATCACCGAGCCATCAGAACTTCTTTGCGACAAAACAGCCCCTGCTCCAATCTCAGAAGCATCAACCTCGACCTGAAACGGGAGCGAAACATCTGGCTGGCACAACACAGGGGCAGAAGAAAAACGACGCTTCAACTCCTGAAAAGCCTCTACAGCCGCAGAGGACCAATTGACCACATCAGCACCTTTCTTGGTCAAATCAGTCAACGGTTTAGCAATACTAGAAAAATTAGCGATGAAGCGACGGTAAAAATTAGCAAAGCCCAGGAACTTCTGCAGGCTCTTCACAGATGTCGGCTGAGTCCAATCATAAATGGCCTGAACTTTAACAGGATCCATCTCGATAGTAGAAGGGGAAAAAATGAAACCCAAAAATGAAACCTTCTGAACTCCAAAGAGACACTTTGATCCCTTCACAAACAAGGAATTCGCACGAAGGACCTGGAACACCATTCTGACCTGCTTCACATGAGACTCCCAATCATCCGAAAAGACCAAAATGTCATCCAAATATACAATCATGAATCTATCCAGGTACTCTCGAAAGATGTCATGCATAAAGGACTGAAACACAGATGGAGCATTAGAAAGCCCGAATGGCATAACCAGGTACTCAAAATGGCCCTCGGGCGTATTAAATGCTGTTTTCCATTCATCGCCCTGTTTAATTCGCACAAGATTATACGCCCCTTGAAGATCTATCTTGGTGAACCAACTAGCCCCCTTAATCCGAGCAAACAAATCAGACAGCAGCGGCAAAGGATACTGAAATTTGACTGTGATCTTATTAAGAAGGCGGTAATCAATACAAGGTCTCAAAGAGCCATCCTTCTTGGCCACAAAAAAGAACCCTGCTCCTAATGGTGACGACGACGGGCGAATATGACCCTTCTCCAAGGATTCCTTTATATAACTCCGCATAGCGGCGTGCTCTGGCACAGATAAATTAAACAGACAGCCCTTAGGAAACTTACTACCAGGAATCAAATTAATAGCACAATCGCAATCCCTATGAGGAGGTAGGGCACCGGATTTGGGCTCTTCAAATACATCCCGGTAATCTGATAAAAACTCAGGGACTTCAGAAGGAGTGGAAGGCGAAATTGACAACAATGGAACATCACCATGTACCCCCTGACAACCCCAGCCGGACACAGACATAGATTTCCAATCTAACACTGGATTATGGACCTGTAGCCATGGCAACCCCAAAACGACCATATCATGCAGATTATGCAACACCAAAAAGCGAATATCCTCCTGATGTGCAGGAGCCATGCACATGGTCAATTGAGTCCAGTACTGAGGCTTATTCTTGGCCAAAGGCGTAGCATCAATTCCTCTCAATGGAATAGGATACTGCAAGGGCTCTAAGAAAAAACCACAGCGCCTGGCAAACTCCAAGTCCATCAAATTCAGGGCAGCGCCTGATTCCACAAATGCCATAACAGAATAGGACGACAGAGAGCAAATCAGAGTAACGGACAAAAGAAATTTAGACTGTACCGTACCAATGGTGGCAGACCTAGCGAACCGCTTAGTGCGCATAGGACAATCGGAGATAGCATGAGTGGATTCACCACAGTAAAAACACAGCCCATTCCGACGTCTGTGTTCTTGCCGTTCAGCTCTGGTCAAAGTCCTATCACACTGCATAGGCTCAGGCCTATGCTCAGAGAATACCGCCAGATGGTGCACAGCTTTGCGCTCACGCAAGCGCCGATCGATCTGAATGGCCAAGGACATTGACTCATTCAGACCAGCAGGCGTGGGAAATCCCACCATGACATCCTTAAGGGCTTCAGAAAGACTCTTTCTGAAAATTGCCGCCAGGGCACACTCATTCCACTGAGTAAGCACAGACCACTTTCTAAACTTCTGACAGTACACCTCCGCTTCATCCTGACCCTGACACAAAGCCAGCAAGATTTTCTCTGCCTGATCCACTGAATTTGGTTCATCATAAAGCAATCCAAGCGCCAGAAAAAACGCATCAACATCACGCAATGCAGGATCTCCTGGCGCAAGGGAAAATGCCCAGTCTTGAGGGTCACCACGCAACAAAGAAATAATGATTTTTACTTGTTGAACGGGGTCACCAGAGGAACGGGGTTTCAAAGCTAGAAACAGTTTACAATTATTTTTGAAATTCAGAAACTTAGATCTATCCCCAGAAAATAAATCAGGAATAGGAATTCTAGGCTCTAACATAGGATTCTGAACCACAAAATCTTGAATGTTTTGTACCCTTGCAGTGAGATGATCCACACAAGAGGACAGACCTTGAATGTTCATATCTACACCTGTGTCTTGAACCACCCAAAGGTTTAGGGGAAAAGAAAGACAAAACACAGTGCAAAGAAAAAAAAATGGTCTCAGAAGTTCTCTTATCCCTCTATTGAGATGCATTAATACTTTGGGCCAGCTGTACTGTTATGACCTGGTGGTTAGGAGCACCCGGAATGACCTGATAGTTAAACCTCATACAGGACGAGCTCTGGGATGTGGGAGCTCTGCTGACCGCAAGCCCTAATCCTATTACACACACTAGAAATAGCCGTGGAGCGCTCCTGACCAGACCTAGGCGCCTCGTCACAGCCTAAGAACTATCTAGCCCTAGAGATAGAAAATAAAGCCTACCTTGCCTCAGAGAAATTCCCCAAAGGTAAAGGAAGCCCCCCACATATATTGACTGTGAGTAAAGATGAAAGTCACAAACGCAGAAATGAAACAGGTTTCAGCAAAGGGAGGCCAGACTTACTAAACAGACAGAGGATAGGAAAGGTATCTTTGCGGTCAGCACAAAAAACTACAAAAGACCACGCAGAGTGTGCAAAAAGACCTCCGCACCGACTAACGGTGCGGAGATGCCACTCTGCATCCCAGAGCTTCCAGCTAGCAAGACAAAATCATGATAACCAGCTGGACAAGGAAACAATGAACAAATAATAACTATCAGGAACTTAGCTTCTGCTGGAGAAGACAGGTCACCAGAAAGATCCAAGAGCGAACAGAACCAATGCAGGAACATTGACAGCTGGCATGGAGTAACGATCTGAGTGGAGTTAAATAGAGCAGCCAACCAAAGGATAAACCACGTCACCTGTGTAAGGAACCTCAGAAGCAGCAGCTTCACTCACAGCCACCAGAGGGAGTCCATGGACAGAACTCGCCGAAGTACCATTCACGACCACAGGAGGGAGTTCGACAACAGAATTCACAACATCTCCCTCACAGACTGTCCTCCATGTTATTCTCTCTTTCGCAGACTGTTCTCCATGTTATTCTCTTCCTCACAGACTGTCCTCCATGTTATTCTCTCCCTCACAGACTGTCCTTCATGTTATTCTCGTTCTAGTATATATATGTAGTTTATTTATGAACGCTGATTGGTCGAGGCCGGCCGGGCACGACCAATCAGCAAGGTGGGATTTTGGTTACAGACAAACAGACACTTGGACAATTATATATATATATGTATATATATATATATTTATTAAGCATAATAATGGTCAATGTGTTTTTGCACAGTGTGTTTTGTTCTGTGGAGGTAGTATTGGTCATCCTGCAGTGGATTGTTTTTGGCCTTGTATAGTCGTTATTTTTGTAAAATTGTTTTTTGCATAGTATGCTTTAGTATGTAGTATAAGGCTTAGCGGGGTGGAGGGTGGGCGCATTAAGTATTTTAAGGACATATTGGGTCCTTATTATTATAATCGATTATAGTGAGGATTATTAACCCCTTCATGACCGCACCAAATTTTTTAAATATGACCATTTTCACTTTATGTAGCAATAACTCTGGAATGCTTCAACGTATCCCATTGGTTTAAAGATTGTTTTTCCATGACACATTATACTTTATGATAATGATGTCTTAGGTTGATATGTTTTGAGTTTATTTGTAAAAGTAGCAGAGATTTGGCAAATTTTTTTTTAAAAATTGCAATTTTCAAACTTTGAATGATAATCTCTTTAATCTAGAATGTCACACCACACAAAAACAATAATAAATAACATTTCTCTCTTGTCTGCTTTACATCAGCGCCATTTGTAAAATGTTGTTTTATTCTGTTAACATTTTAAAAGATTTAAAAATGTGTCAGTAATTTTTCATTTTTTTCAAGGAAATTTATAAAACTTATTTTTTTTGGAACCTGTTTAGTTTTGAAGTGATTTTGGCGTGTCCAATATATTGGAAACTCCCCAAAATTGATACCATTCTAAAAACAGGACCCCTCACCATATTCAATATTGCTTTCAGGTAGTTTATTAACCCTTCATTTGCTTTTCAGGAATTAATGCAATCTGACTTGACAGAAATGGAAAAATGTATTTTTACCACCTAAATGTTTTTACTTCTGAACAGGCCGCTATAGCTGGAAAATTTTGAGGCCGTTATTTGACCATAAATTGCCATCACAAACATCAGGATCACACAATCAAGATCTCAGGGTGCCCATGGGGTTAAAGAAGGAGCCCCCACACCCTGTCAACCATATAGATGCTGTAGACACTATTTACAGCAGTATTTAAGGGGTTAAGCAGCCATATTTGGTGCCAACACTGATCATAGCTGATGCAACAAGTTGTTAGCTGCAGTGATAGCTGCTAGATTGTCACCTGTCAGAGGATGCTATTCTTTTATACCGCAGGTCAGTCTTTAAGTCGTATTGGTGGTCATTAAGGGGTTAAAGGATAAACAGGGGGATTTAATCTTAAAGGAGGCATAGGAAGAATTATTTGTAAAGTAGGGCCAAGTGGAATTATGGAAGCACAGAGGGACATGATTACTATTTGGTGTGGCACATCTATAATGGACAGGGCCGCCATCAGGGCATTACTAACTGGCGCATCGGGCCCCATCTCCTGGCCATCGGGCCCCAGCGGCAGGACCCTGACGCTTCAGTAACTGAACCTGCATCTGAGATACAGGTTCAGTTTAACTCTATTGCCGTGTGGGCCCGGCAAGGTAAGAAGAAAGTGGCAGGGGGACAGGATAGGAGACACGGGGGGCAGGATGGGAGACACCGGGACAGAAAGGGAGAAACAGGGAAAAATAGAGACATGGAGGCAAGAATGGAGACACAAGGGGCAAGAATGGAGACACAGGGGGCAGAGTGGAGACACAGGGGGCAGAATGGAGACACAGGGGGCAAGAATGGAGATGAAGGGGGCAAGAATGGAGACACAGAGGTCAAGAATGGTGACACAGGGGCAGGATGGAGACACAGGGGAAGAATAGAGACATGAAAAGAATAGAGACACAGGGGCAAGAATGGATACACAAGAGGCAAGAATGGAGACACAGAGGGAATAATGGAGACTTATGGGGCAGGATCATGGGGCAGGATGGAGACAGATGGGGCAGGATAGAGACAGATGGGTAGGATGGAGACAGATGGGGCAAGATGGAGACAGATGGGGCAGGATCATGGGGCAGGATGGAGACAGATGGGGCAGGATCATTGGGCAAGATCGAGACACATGGTGCAGGATTATGGGGCAGGATGGAGACATGGGGCAGGATGGAGACACATGGTGCAGTATGGCTACAATGGAGACAGAAGGGCAGGGTCATGGGACAGATGGAGCAGGATCATGGGACATCAAATGGGGGCATGATGGGAGAACATATGGCTGGAGTCAGGAATGAGACACATGGGGGCCAGGATGGGGGATATTATTACCATAGGGGCTAATTAAGGGATATTACTACTGCAGTCATGTATTTATTTTATTTTCTGAGGATACTGTTTTAAATGGGGGGGGGCGGTCCTGTTACTGTGCTTTTTTTCTTCATCTGGTGTAGTGTAGAAGTTGGGAAAAAATTAAGTAATGTGTTCTGCAAGCAGTGCTGTAATTAACTGTGTTATTTCCTACAGAGACGAGCCCTGGCTGGAAGAAGTAATGGCGGTCTTTGCTGGATGAAGATGAAAAGCAAAGATTAAGGACTTCACCT
Organism: Ranitomeya imitator; assembly: GCF_032444005.1. Classification (NCBI taxonomy): domain Eukaryota; kingdom Metazoa; phylum Chordata; class Amphibia; order Anura; family Dendrobatidae; genus Ranitomeya; species Ranitomeya imitator. The sequence continues at coordinate 235,853,361 of NC_091287.1, read as the reverse complement.
AGAGACGTCACTGGTGAGTCAATGTTTTACCTACACCCTGACACTATACACTGTATACTATATACAGCGGTCCTGTGTACAATGTCACCAGTGATTACTGTACTACCTTTACACTGACACTATATACTGTTGTGAATTCTGCTTTTGGGCTCCCTCTGGTGGTTGTAAGTGGTAATGCAGTTGTCCCTGGCTTGCAGTCCTGGACAGGTGTATCTGCTGATTCCAACTCTGACTGGGGTATTTAGGTTTGCAGGACTCATTAGTCCTTGCCAGTTGTCAATGTTTCTTGGGAAGTGTTGGATCTATGTCTGGCATCTCCTGCTTAGCTGCCAATTCAGCAAAGATAAGTGTCTGTTTCTTTTTCTATGGCACACAAGCTGTGTGCTTGTTTTTTGATTGTATTCCTGCTCTGAGTGTAGGAGTCTCTGGAGTTGCAGATATACGTTCCACGTCTTTAGTTAGATGGAGGAATTTTTTGTATAATCTGCTGTGGATATTTTTGGAAGGGTTTTAATACTGACCGCACAGAACTCTGTCCTATCCTTTCCTATTTTAGCTAGAGTGGCCTCTTGCGCTAAATCCTGTTTTCTGCCTGTGTTTGTCTTTCCTCTCATACTCCCAGCCAATATTTGTGGGGGGCTGCCTATCCTTTGGGGTTCTGCTCTGAGGCAAGGTAGTATTCCTATTTCCATCTATAGGGGTATCTAGTCCTCCGGCTGTGACGAGGTGTCTAGGGTTTGTTAGGTACACGCCACGGCTACTTCTAGTTGCGGCGTTAAGATCAGGATTTGCGGTCAGTATAGTTACCACCTACTCCAGTGAAAGTTTTCATGCTGCTCCAAGGTCACCGGATCATAACAATATACAGAGCTCCTGTGTATAATGTCATTGATCACTGTATAACCTGTACAGTATATACAGCGCTCATGTGTATAATGTCACTGATTATCACTGTATTACCTGTACACTGATACTGTACACAGAGCTCCTGTGTATAATGTAATTGGTGATCACTGTATTACCTGTAGATTGTACACTGCATACTAAGTACAGATCTCCTGTGTATAATGGCACTTATGGTGATATTAGTATTTTTTTTATATTAATGAACAGTATTGTACTATTTTGTCACTATGTGGTGGTAATATGTGGTCTGGTCATGGTGTGGTGGTATTTGTTCCTTGTATGTGCTATTATTTGGTCACAATGTGGTGGTAATATGTGGTCTGGACATGGTGTGGTGGTATTTGTTCCTTGTATGTGATATTATTTTTTCACTGTGGTGGTAATATGTGGTCTGGACATGATGTGACGGTATGTGTTCCTTGTATGTGGCATTATAGGTCACTATGTGGTGGTAATATGGTGTCTGGTCATGGTGCAGTGGTATTTGTCCCTTGTATGTGATATTATTGGTCATTTTAAAAATTGAAAAATAAATAAAAATATACAAAACTGTACAAAATTGTATTGGTTATTTTAACAAATGATTAATAGGCTAGAATAAAGTAGTGCTTGACCAAAAGAGTCTACTTTGTTGTGGTGGTGGCTTAAAAAATCTTTTGGCCAAGACAAAAGCTGCTGGCTATATGTGTCATCTGGTGATGGGAACTGCTAAGTCACGGTCACACTTGCAAGTTAATTGCGAGAAACTCGCATCAAGTCACATCACTGCTGCCTGCACTTGGGACAGGAGTTTGCAGCTGCATGTATTTCTATACAGCCACACGCTCCGGTCCCGAGTGTCGGGACATGATGCGAGAGACTCATGCGAGTTCCCCGTATTGATCTCGCAAGTGTGACCCCGGCCTTAATGTGAGATTGGTGAGAAGTGGAATTTTTCCAAGAGAGAGGGGTGGGGCTGTGGACATTTTGAGGGAGGGAGCCTGGATGGAGTCTCAAGGGGGCCCCAAAAAGTTTGCCAGTATTGGACCCCAAAATTCCTAGTGCTAGCCCTGATAATGGAGCACAGAGTAGGCACTCTTTTTGTGTGAGGCCCAAATGGAGGGTACTATCCTGTACTAGACACTGAGTGGGTATTATTATTGTTTAGGGCACTGGTTAGAACACTGCATGGTTTCTGTAGAGGTGGGGGATGTGAGGATGGTGCTGGAAAGATGCAGTTATCTTGTTACATTTTGTGTGGATGAGTTATTATGAATTTAAGAAGTGGTCATGGAAGCCTAAGATGAATTGAAAAGAAAAGTAATGACTATGATCAGCAAAGATGTTACTTGTGAGTATCTGTGCAGCGTACAGTATACGTGTATGGTTTGCACAATACTGGTGTAAAACTGATATCATTTTTTGCCGGTAATATTAGTCATATTGGTTATGATTAACGATCATTATTTTGGTATAATCACTGTTGTATATTAGGTTTTGAACTTGTGGTATTATTTGTCTAGTATATTACAATATTGATGACAATATTGATCTTGGTACAGTTTGTTTGATAAAAGGGTTTTTCACCACTAAGTAAATGTTTGGCCAGCACTGCAGTTTGCCGAATTTAATGGTGAATAGTGTATACACGTTAGGATTTGGCTCAGCTTACCAGTTTCGGCAGTTGTCATGTCACATGCCAACTAGAGTTTCAGCTGCTTCATTTAATAAAATATTGAGAGAAGCGTCTGAGACTCTAGTTCGCATATGACTACAAATATGCAAATTGCATGCTTGCAGTGATGTAATGATTACTGGTACCAGTAAACCGAGTCAAATCATAAAGGTGTGCATATTGTAAACCTTTAGGATTCGGCTTAGCTTCTTGACAAAAATGTATACAGTAGTGTGCAACCTTTTAAATGATCAGTCTAATGGCATTATTCTGTCACTATGTGGTTGTATTATGTAGCCATGGCATAACAATGTTAACCTCTTCCTGAAATTTGCAGCACACGTACAACCAAAGCAGTATACATACATCATGGCGATCACACGTGTACAGGGGCCTGAGTGCCGGCAATAGCTGCTGGCTGTCAGCTAATTCTGACTGCTGACACCTGGCTCTCAGTGACAGGAGCGCTGCCCGCACCACTTTCGGCACTTTAACACCCTAAATGCTGCTGCATTGCTATACCTTATCACTGCAATCAAAATGCAGAAAATAAAAGTGAGAATAAGTAAAAAAGTTATAAAAGAGTGAAAAAAAGTTGTAAAAATATTTTGAAAAAGCCACAAAACAATAATAAAAAATAAATAAATATTTTTATGAAAAAAACAACAAAGAGCAATAAAAGTACACATATTTGGTATCGCCACATTTGGAACGACCCAACCTATTAAACTGCCCCATCAGTTACCCACTTTAGTGAACAGCATAAAAAACAAGTCAAAAACTATGCTTTATCATCATACTGCCAAACAAAAAGTGGACTAAAACGCGATCAAAAAGATGAATATAAATAACAATGGTATCGTTGAAATGGTCATCTTGTCCCACAAAAATCAAGCTGCCTTACAGCTCCATCAGCCTAAAAATAAAAAAAGTTATAGCTCTCAGAAAAAAGTGATGAAAAAATAATTATTTCTTCTAGAAAAAAAGGTTTTTTTGTGTAAAAGCGACAAAACATAAAAAAAAACCTGGTATTGCTGTAATCATACTGATCTTAAGAATAAAGCCTCCTTATCAATTTTACCATACACGGAATGATATTAAAAATGCCCAAAAACTATTTCTGAATTGCTGTTTTTTGTTTATTATGCCTCACAAAAATCAGAATGGAAAGCGATCAAAAAATGTCATGTGCCTGAAAATGGTACGAATAAAAACAGCAACTTGACCCGAAAAACCAAGCCCTCAGATGACTCTGTTGGCCAAAATATGGAAAAATTATATCTCTCAAAATATGGTGATGTAAAAACTAGTTTTTGAGAACAGAAAATATTCACTGGTGCAATTTCTCCTTTAAGACTTGTAAAAATGCAACATTTTGGGCTAAAAAACATTTTTGGGGAGAAAATTATATTTTTCTATTTTCACTGCTCAACGTTATAAACTTCCGTGAAGCACCTGGGGAATCTAGGTGCTCACCAGACATCTAGATTAGTTCCCTTAGGGGTCTAGTTTCCAAAATGGTGTCAATTGTGGAGGGTTTCCACTGTTTAAGCACATCAGGGTCTTTCCAAACGCAACATGGCGTCCGCTAATTATGCCAGTAAATTTTACATTCAAAAAGTCAAATGGTGCTCGTTCCCTTCCGAATTCTACCATGTGCCCAAACAGTGGTTTTCCCCCACATGAGGTATTTGCATGCTCAGGAAAAACAGCACAATATTGTTAATGTCCATCATTTTTTTCCTGTTACCCTTGCAGAAAGAAAAAAATTGGGGTCTAAAGTAAAATTTTTGAGACAAAAAGTTAAATATTCATTTTTTCTTTCCATATTTGAAAACTTCTTGTGAAGCACCTGAAGGGTTAATAAACTTTTTTAATGTGGTTTTGAGCACCTTGAGGGGTGCAGTTTTTAGATTGGTGTCACTTTTGAGTATTTTCTTTCATATAGGCCCCTCAAAGTCACTTCAAATGTGATGTGGTCCCTAAAAAAATGGTTTTGTAAATTTTGTTGGGAAAATGAGAAATTGTTGATAAACTTTTAACCCTTATAACTTCCCAACTAAAAAAAAAATATGTTTCAAAAATTATGCTGATGTAAAGTAAATATGTGGGAAATGTTAGTTTTTAACTATTTTATATGATATTACTCTGATTTAAGGGCATAAAAATTAAAAGTTTGAAATTGAAAAATGTTCTAAATTTTTGCTAAATTTTCATTTTTTGCCCAAATAACAGCAAATCATATCAAAATTTTATCTCCATCACAAAGTACAATATGTCCCCCAAAACTTTTTTAGAATAATTAGGATTCATTGAATTGTTCCAGAGTTATTACCACATAAAGTGACACTGGTCAGAATTGTAAAATTTCGCCCATCCAAGAAGGTGAAAACCGACGCAGGGGTGAAGGGTTTAATAAAAGTTTTGAAGTAATTTTTGATTCCCTTTAGTCAGGATAAAATTTGCAATAGTGACTCCATCAATAGAAGGAAGTAAGAATGAGTCTGTTTGCCTTCAATTGAATTTCAGCCCCATTGCATCCCTGCCTGAAAGTGATGACAAGATCCCCACAGAGTACTCAACATCATTGAGTCTTTATGGGATTGCATAAAAAGAAAGAAGGAGTTGAACAAGCTTACAGTCACATAATATTTGTGCTTAGTTCTCCAAGATTTTTGTAACAACCTCACTGCCAAGTTCCTTCAAAAACTGTGTGCAATTGCACCTAAAAGAATTGTTGCTGTTTTGATGGCAATGGGTGATCACACCAAATATTGATTTGATTTGGATTTATATTTATTTTTCAATTTGCTAATTCATAAAAATAAACTATTAAGGTTAAAGAAAAATCAGCTATACTATATCTTAAAATGAATAATGAAATTGTGATGATACCAATCAGTGAAGTGGTGGGATATTCATAAAAAATCGAAGTGACTATCTAAAAGAAGCTTTTACCTACTTTCTAACCCAATCCTGTATTTCATTATACACCAGGACCCTTTCCCATTCACTCAGTCTAAAGGTACTGTCATACTAAGCGACGCTGCAGCGATACCGACAACGATCTGGATCGCTGCAGCATCGCTGTTTGGTCGCTGGAGAGCTGTCACACAGACAGTTCTCCAGCGACCAACGATCCCGAGGTCCCCAGTAACCAGGGTAAACATCGGGTTACTAAGCGCAGGGCCGTGCTTAGTAACCCGATGTTTACCCTGGTTACCAGCGTAAAAGTAAAAAAAAAACAAACACTACATACTTACCTTCCGCTGTCCTCCGGTGCTCTGCTTTCCTGCACTGACTGTGAGCACAGCGGCCGGAAAGCAGAGCGGTGACGTCACCGCTCTGCTTTCCGGCCGCTGTGCTTACACAGGGCAGAGAAGCAGAGCGCCGAGGGACAGACAGCGGAAGGTAAGTATGTAGTGTTTTTTTTTTTTTTACTTTTACCCGATGTTTACCCTGGTTACCAGCGAAGACATCGCTGAATCGGTGTCACACACGCCGATTCAGCGATGTCAGCAGGAAGTCCAGCGACGAAATAAAGTGCTGGACTTTCTGCAGCGACAAACGACATCACAGCAGGATTCTGATCGCTGCTGTGTGTCAAACTGAACGATATCGCTAGCCAGGATGCTGCAACGTCACGGATCGCTAGCGATATCGTTTAGTGTGACGGTACCTTAACTATAGCATCCTCATTCAAAGAGCACATGAGATAAGTATATTAAATAAAAAGGAATTTAAATTCCTCACAATTCTAGACCCCAACAAACCTAAAGTTTTATCATCTTCTTAAAGTGCATAAATCTCTGACAAGCCCCCAAGGTCACCAAATCATCTCAGAGATCGGATCTCTCAAAATAAAGTGAACACCATAGAAAAATATATAAAAAATATATAATTTTATTGAGTCATAACCACAGCATATAGAGGTATCATATATGGGAGTACTGACAAAATAGCATAATTAGGTATAAGGGAGATCCAAAATATATTGTGCAAAAATCTAATAGACAAACATGTCTGAAAGTGCATAAAGAGCATAAAGACAAAGGATTAAATAGAATATACCTGCACTCATTAACCCGTGGCTCCTGTGACTCCAACATACATTTCATCCAGTGGCTATATATTTTTCTGGGGTGTTCACTTTATTTTGAGTAGGTCTAATTGTTGCTTTCTGTGAAAATCCCTAATGATGTTGCTATATTATTCCCCAAGAGGAAGCAGATGCGAAACGCGCGTCGGGGTTGACGGAGGTTCAGCGTGCCACGAGGCCAGGATTACGGCAAACACCGAGAGGTAATATGTATGAGATCAGATTCTGATCTCCTGATTGTGTTCATGTGTGGGCCGTACGGGAGATGCAATAGGGGTTTGTCTGGGGATTTTCTTGGCAGCTTTGTACTTCCCTTATATTGATACTGGCGATACATGCAGGTTATATGGGCCATCCCTGGTGATTGGATTAGCGTTTCAATACGGATATAAGGTCTATCCATGCCAGATTTAATACTGGGCAATTGCCCTTGAAATGGGGGAGTAATTGTATCTCTCCATTTGTGGTAAGGGGATAGGAGTATACAGTGTGCTTTGACATTTTTTTGATAGTCGCAGACAGTGCCCTACCTGCACCGGTATTTTAAAACTATTTACATTGCGTGGCCCTACCAATTTTGAGGTAACATATGACATATGTACGATACCATAAGATGTATGTGTTCTGCCGATTCGTGAGCTGACCTCTGTCTGTTTTTCACTAATTTTGATTGTGAGGCATTTTTTAAGTGTATGTGGTTTTTACATGTTAATAAAGTTATTTGTTTAAATTTAAAACGCTTCTTTACTATGTGGAGTTTAATAACTCTATTAGTGGTATGTATTTATTATGGTGAGCTTGTCTAACATCTGTTGTTGTGTTGTCAGTAATTTATCTTGTTACCGGAATGCTGTCCTTCAACCATACGTTAATAACTTACACAACTATTTACAGGATTCACCCATGTACTCAAAATCCTTAAGGATTTTCACTGGGAAGAATCCTTGGTTTTTGTCACTAAAGATGTCTCTGCTCTCTACACCAATATTAACCCCTTTCTGCCATTAGATGTACTATTTCGTCCATGTGACCTGGGCATTACTTCCCAGGGACGGAATAGTATGTCATTGCCGATCGGCCGTGCACACAGGTGCTGTGTGGCCTATCGCGGCCGGGTGTCAGCTGATTCTCACAGGTGACACCTGGCACTAAGTGACAGGAGCAGTCACAGACCGCTCCCAGCACTTTAACCCCTAAAACACTGCGATCAAACATGATCATAGCATTGCAGAGCCTGCACAGGAGCTGACAGCCCCTCTGCCTTTGGATCGGAGACCCCGTGGCACGCCACGCATCCTGGTCACAGCCATGGAGACCTGATGTCATCAAGATGACATCCAGGTCTCCAGAGCTGAGAGACTTCCTGTCATGCGCAGTGATGATCATGAAGTCTCTCAGGTCAGTGTGCAGTATCTGAAGAGCTGACAGTTGTTAAAGCATGCAGATGCTGCTTCATTTTCATGCTATAGAAGCGATCACCCTGCACAAAATGATTGTCCCATAGTGGGACAAAGTGTAAAACTTAGAATGAAATAATTTTTTTTAAATAATTGTAAAAATATTTTAAAAAATACAAAATTATAATAAAAAAATCAATATTTATTCTATCAATAAATAAATATTTGAATGAAAAAAAAATCTAAATAATAAAAGTACACATTTTTGGTATCACCACATCCGTAATGACCCGACCTATAAAACTGTTCCACTAGTTAACCCCTTTAGTGAACACCATAAAAACAAAAACAAGGCAAAAATAATGCTTTATGATCATACCGCCGGACAAAAAGTGGAATAACACACAATCAAAAAGACGGATATAAATAAACAATGGTACCACTGAAAATGTTTGTCCTGCAAAAAACAAGCCGCCATAGAGCTCCATTACCAGAAAAATAAAAAAGTTATAGCTGTAAAAATAAAGCCATGCAAAATAATTATTTTTTGTATAAAATAGTTTTTATTGCATAAAAGCGCCAAAACATAAAAAAAATTATATAACTGAGGTATTGCTGTAATTGTACTAACTCGAAGAATAAAATTGCTTTATTAATTTTACCACACGCGGAACGGTATAAACGCCCTCCCCAAAAAGAAATTCATGATTTGCTGGTTTTTGTTCATTCTGCCTCCCAAAAATCATAATAAAAAGTGATCAAAAAATATAATGTGCCTGGAAATGGGACCAATAGAAACGTCAATTCATCCCGCAAAAAAACGAGACCTCATATGACTCTGTGGCTGAAAATATGGTAAAATTATAGCTATCAAAATATGGTGATGCAAAAACTATATTTTGCAATAAAAAGCATCTTTTAGTGTGTGACAACAACCTAATATAAGAACCCGCTATAACGCCTCTTTCATACGTCATGATATTTCCGGTACCGGAGGTGTCAGTGTCCATGTGTCTAATACTTGTGGCACACGTGTGACATGCGTGTGCCGCATCAGTACCACAAGGATGGGCTCCAGGGAAGAAGCGTTACCGTAAGCGCTGTTCCCCAGCACAGGGTGCAGAACACAGCTCTCATCATTCTACCCTGCTCTGCCAGCGATTGGCACAAGCAGGGAAGACTCATTCTCCCCTGCTTATGCCAATCGCCAGCAGAGCTGAGGAGAATGATGAGAGCCATGCTCAGGACCCAGCACCAGGGAACAGCACTTACTGTAACGCTTCTTCCCCGGCCCCTATGTGTGTCACATGGATGACATCTATGTGTGCTATGCGTATGCACATGTGCTGGATGTTTTGTGGTCCATGCTGACATTAAAAAACTGACATGTGCACAGACCCATTCACTTGAATAGGCAAATAGCTCTCTGATCCCCCCTATGTCCCTCCGCATGGCTGCCCAATGGTATAAAATTCTGTGACACACCCATGGTGTCAATATGATCACTGCACCCCTAGATGAATACATTGAGAGGTGTAATTCGTAAAATGGGGTCACTTTTGGGGGGATTCTGCTGTTTTGGCACCTCATGGGCTCTCCTAGTGGGTCATGTCATCTGCAAACCATAACAGTAAAATCTGACGCTCCTTCCCTTCTGAGCTCTGCCATGTGCCCCAGTATGGGGTATCAGCGTACTCAGGACAAATTGCACAATAATTCTTTGGGTCCAACTTCTTTTGTTACCCTTGGGAAAATAAAAAATTGGGAGCGAAAAGATCATTTTTGTGTAAACAATATGATTTTTTATTTTTACGGCTCTACATTAATTTTCTGTGAAGCACTTGGGTGTTCAAAGTGCTCAATGCACATCCAGATAAGTTCCTTGGGGGTCTAGTTTCCAAAATGGGGTCATTTGTGGGGTTTATTTACTGTTTAGGCACATCAAGGGCTCTCCAAACGTGACATGATGCTTGCAGACAATTCCATCAAAGTCTGCATTGCAAAAGTCACTACTTCCCATCCAAGCTCCAAAGTGTGCCCATACAGCAGTTTTCTCCCATATTTGGGGTATCAGCATACTCAGGACAAATTGGACAACAACGTTTGTGGTCTAATTTCTCCTGTTACCCTTGGGATAATAAAAAATATGGGACTAAAAGTTCATGTTTGTGGAAAAAATATGATTTTTTTATTTTCACACCCGGGCGCTATAAACTTTAGTGGAACACCTGGGGGTTCAAAGTTCTCACCACACATCTAGATACATTCCTTGGGGTGTAGTTTCCAAAATATTGTCACGTGTGGGGGGTTTATACTGTTTAGGCACATCAGGGACTCTCCAAACGCGACATGATGCTTGCAGACCATTCCATTAAAGTCTGCATTCCAAAAGTCACTACTTCCTTTCCAAGCCCCAAAGTGTGCCCATACAGCAGTTTTCTCCCATATTTGGGGTATCAACATACTCAGAACAAATTGGACAACAACTTTTGGGGTCCAATTTCTCATGTCACCCTTGGGAAAATATAAAAATTGGGACTAAAAGATCATGTTTGTGGAAAATATATGATTTTTTTTATTTTCATGCCCGGGCATTATAAACTTTATTGAAACACCTGGAGGTTCAAAGTTCCCACCACACATCTAGATAAGTTCTTTGGGGGGTCTAGTTTGCAAATTGGGGTCACTTTTGGGGTGTTCCACTGGTTAGGCACATCAGGGGCTCTCCAAACGTGACATGGCGTCTGATCTCAATTCCAGCCAATTTTGCAATGAAAAGTCAAGCGGCGTTCCTTCCCTTCCGAGCTCTGCCATGTGCCCAAACAATGATTTACCCCCACATAGGGGTATCAGCGTACTCAGGACAGATTGCACAATAACTTTTGGGTTCCTGTTAACCTTGTGAAAATTAAAGTTGGTGGTGAAAACATCACTTTTGCGGAAAAAATATGATTTTTTTATTTTTACGGCTCTAAGTCATAAACTTTTGTCAAGCCCTTTGGGGTTCAAAGTTCTCACCACACATCTAGATAAGCTCCTTGGGGGTCTACTTTCCAAAATGGGGTCAATTGTGGGGGCTTTTCTCTGTTAAGGCACATCAATGGTTCTCCAAATGCGACATTGTGTCAGATCTCATTTCCAGCCAATTTTGCGTTGAAAAAGTCAAACAACGCTCCTTCACTTCTGAGCTCTGCCATGCGCCCAAACTGGTTTACCCACACATATGGGGTATCAGTGTACTCAGGACAAATTGAACAATAACTGTTTGGGTCCAACTTCTCCTGTTACCCTTGAAAAATAAAAAAAATTTGATCTGAAATCATTTTTTGTGAAAAAAAGTAAAATTTGTTTTTTTAAAACATTCCACAAATTCCTGTGAAGCACCTGAAAGGTTAATAAACTTTTTGAATCTGGTTTTGAGCATGCTGAGTTGTGCAGTTTTTAGAATGGTGGACAATTTTGGGCATTTTCTATCATATAGACCCCTCAAAGAAACTTCAAATGTGATGTGTTCCCTAAAAAAAATGGTGTTGTAAAAATGAGAAATCGCTGTTTAACTTTCAACCCTTTCAACGTCCTAAAAAAAAAATTGGGGTTCCAAAATTGTACTGATGTAAAGTAGACATGTGTTACTTATTAAGTATTTTGTGTGACATACAGTACAGACCAAAAGTTTGAACACACCTTCTCATTTAAAGGATTTTCTGTATTTTCATGACTAGAAAAATTGTACATTCACACTGAAGGCATCAAAACTATGAATTAACATATGTGGAATTATATATTTAACAAAAAAGTGCTGCTTTTTTCTTGCCATAATACAAATTCTAACAGTCTATTCAGTAGGACTATCAGCTGTGCATCCACCAGACTTCTGCACAGCACAACTGATGGTCCCAACACCATTTATAAGGCAAGAAATCCCACTTATTAAAACTGACAGGGTACACCTGTGAAGTGAAAACCATTCCTGGTGACTACCTCTTGAAGCCCATCAAGAGAATGCCAAGAGTGTGGAAAGCAGTCATCAAAGCAAAAGGTGGGTACTTTGAAGAACCTAGAATATAAGACATAATTTCAGTTGTTTCACACTTACAGTATTTGTTAAATATATATTTCCACATTTATTGTTATTTATTTATTTTAGTCATTTATATAACGCTATTAATTTCACAGTTCTTTACAGACATTATTGCCAATGTCCCCGATGGGGATCACAATCTTGTGTTAATTCATAGTTTTGATGCCTTCAGTGTGAATTTACAATTTTCAAACCGCAGCATGTCTATTTATCTTGTGGAAATGCTCAGACTCCGCAAGATAATTATTACCTGTCCAATGTATTGGGCGCTGTGATAGATAAATATCACCTGTCCAATGTATTGGGCGCTGTGATTCTGTACGGTTCAATGAACACATGCGGAATCACCTGCGTTCATAAGCTGCTGATTACTGACTGTGGGGACGTAGCCTAAGGGGGTACAGTCATGGCAAAAAGTATTGACACCCCTGCAATTCTGTCAGATAATACTCATTTTCTTCCTGAAAATGATTGCAAACACAAATTCTTTGGTATTATTATCTTCATTTAATTTGTTTTAAATGAAAAAACACAAAAGAGAATGAAGCAAAAAGCAAAACATTGATCATTTCACACAAAACTCCAAAAATGGGCCAGACAAAAGTATTTGCACCCTCAGCCTAATACTTGGTTGCACAACCTTTAGCCAAAATAACTGCGACCAACCGCTTCTGGTAACCATCAATGAGTTTCTTACAATGCTCTGCTGGAATTTTAGACCATTCTTCTTTGGCAAACTGCTCCAGGTCCCTGATATTTGAAGGGTGCCTTCTCCAAACTGCCATTTTTAGATCTCTCCACAGGTGTCCTATGGGATTCAGGTCTGGACTCATTGCTGGCCACCTTAGAAGTCTCTGGTGCTTTCTCTCAAACCATTTTCTAGTGCTTTTTGAAGTGTGTTTTGGGCCATTGTCCTTCTGGGAGATCCATGACCTCTGAGGGAGACCCAGCTTTCTCACACTGGGCCCTACATTATGCTGAAAAATTTGTTGGTAGTCTTCAGACTTCATAATGCCATGCACACGGTCAAGCAGTCCAGTGCCAGAGGCAGCAAAGCAACCCCAAAACATCAGGGAACCTCCACCATGTTTAACTGTAGGGACCGTGTTCTTTTCTTTGAATGCCTCTTTTTTACTCCTGTAAACTCTATGTTGATGCCTTTGCCCAAAAAGTTCTACTTTTGTCTCATCTGACCAGAGAACATTCTTCCAAAACGTTTTAGGCTTTTTCAGGTAAGTTTTGGCAAAATCCAGCCTGGCTTTTTTATGTCTCGGGGTAAGAAGTGGGGTCTTCCTGGGTCTCCTACCATACAGTTCCTTTTCATTCAGATGCCGATGGATAGTACGGGTTGTCACTGTTGTACCCTCGGACTGCAGGGCAGCTTGAACTTGTTTGGATGTTAGTCGAGGTTCTTTATCCAACATCCGCACAATCTTGCGTTGAAATCTCTTGTCAATTTTTCTTTTCCGTCCACATCTAGGGAAGTTAGCCACAGTGCCATGGGCTTTAAACTTCTTGAAGACACTGCGCACGGTAGACACAGAAACATTCAGGTCTTTGGAGATGGACTTGTAGCCTTAAGATTGCTCATGCTTCCTCACAATTTGGTTTCTCAAGTCCTCAGACAGTTCTTTGGTCTTCTTTCTTTTCTCCATGCTCAATGTGGTACACACAAGGACACAGGACAGAGGTTGAGTCAACTTTAATCCATGTCAACTGGCTGCAAGTGTGATTTAGTTATTGCCAACACCTGTTAGGTGCCACAGGTAAGTTACAGGTGCTGTTAATTACACAAATTAGAGAAGCATCACATGCTTTTTTGAACAGTGCCAATACTTTTGTCCACCCCACTTTTTAAGTTTGGTGTGGAATTATATCCAATTTGGCTTTAGGACAATTCTTTTTGTGTTTTTTCATTTAAGACAAATGAAATGAAGATAATAATACCAAATAATTTGTGTTTGCAATCATTTTCAGGAAGAAAATGAGTATTATCTGACAGAATTGCAGGGGTGTCAATACTTTTGGCCATGACTGTAATACTTGGTTGCACAACCTTTAGCCAAAATAACTGCGACCAACCACTTCCAGTAACCATCAATGTGTTTGTTATAATGCTCTGCTGGAATTTTAGACCATTGTTCTTTGGCAAACTGCTCCAGGTCCCTGATATTTGAAGGGTGCCTTCTCCAAACTGCCATTTTTAGATCTCTCCACAGGTGTTCTATAGGATTCAGGTCTGGACTCATTGCCGGCCACCTTAGAAGTCTCCAGAGCTTTCTCTCAAACCATTTTCTAGTGCTTTTTGAAGTTTGTTTTGGGTCATTGTCCTGCTGAAAGACCCATGACCTCTGAGGGAGACCCAGCATTCTCACACTGGGCCCTACATTATGCTGCAAAATTTGTTGGTAGTCTTCAGACTTCATAATGCCATGCACACGGTCAAGCAGTCCAGTGCCAGAGGCAGCAAAGCAACCCCAAAACATCAGGGAACCTCCACCATGTTTGACTGTAGGGACCGTGTTCTTTTCTTTGAATGCCTCTTTTTTTCTCCTGTAAACTCTATGTCGATGCCTTTGCCCAAAAATCTCTACTTTTGTCTCATCTGACCTGAGAACATTCTTCCAAAACATTTTAGGCTTTTTCAGGTAAGTTTTGGCAAAATCCAGCCTGGCTTTTTTATGTCTCGGGGTAAGAAGTGGGGTCTTCCTGGGTCTCTTAGCATACAGTCCCTTTTTGTTCAGACGCCGACGGACGGTACGGGTTGACACTGTTGTACCCTCGGACTACAGGGCAGCTTGAGCTTGTTTAGATGTTAGTCGAGGTTCTTTATCCAACATCTGCACAATCTTGCGTTGAAATCTCTTGGCAATTTTTCTTTTCCGTCCACATCTAGGGAGGTTAGCCACAATGCCATGGGCTTTAAACTTCTTGATGACACTGCGCACGGTAGACACAGGACCATTCAGGTATTTGGAGATGGACTTGTAGCCTTGAGATTGCTCATGCTTCCTCACAATTTGGTTTCAGTTGAGTCAACTTTAAAGGGACACTGTCACCTGAATTTGGAGGGAACAATCTTCAGCCATGGAGGCGGGGTTTTGGGGTTTTTGATTCACCCTTTCCTTACCCGCTGGCTGCATGCTGGCTGCAATATTGGATTGAAGTTCATTCTCTGTCCTCCGAAGTACATGCCTGCACAAGGTGCAATCTTGCCTTGCACAGGCGTGTACTATGGAGGACAGAGAATTACCTTCAATCCAATATTGCAGCCAGCATGCAGCCAGCAGGTAAGGAAAGGGTGAATCAAACACCCAAAAACCCCGCCTCCATGGCTGAAGATTGTTCCCTCCAAATTCAGGTGACAGTGTCCCTTTAATCCATGTCAACTGGCTGCAAGTGTGATTTAGTTATTGCCAACACCTGTTAGGTGCCACAGGTAAGTTACTGGTGCTGCTAATTACACAAATTAGAGAAGCATCACATGCTTTTTCGAACAGTGCCAATACTTTTGTCCACCCCTTTTTTATGTTTGGTGTGGAATTATATCCAATTTGGCATTAGGACAACTCTTTTTGTGTTTTTTCATTTAAGACAAATGAAATGAAGATAATAATACCAAATAATTTGTGTTTGCAATCATTTTCAGGAAGAAAATGAGTATTATCTGACAGAATTGCAGGGGTGTCAATACTTTTGGCCATGACTGTATAAAAGTGTATACTTCAAGACTATTTTTGACTAAGCCCCAAATTCAAGAATCATGTGCACCATTTTTAAGTATTTTGCACCAAAAACTGCAACCAATACCACAAGACAAAAAAAAGGTTACATTTCAAAAACCTGTGGTCAGATTACTTTTATGAGTAACAACTCTATATGTGGCACTCACCCTTTTGATGTCTTGTATGTACATTCAATTGATCCGTATGATGGATCCACGCCTTATAATATTCCGGTATGCAGCACTATTGCAGGAACTATGCCAGCCTTGATCCAAGGATTGCATGTGAATACAATGGTTAGAGAAAAAAAAAATTTCCTTTCTTGGCGCTTCCGGAAGACAAGGATAGTTTGAAGGTTGAGATAATTTGCTCAGTACCAAATTTATTAGGACACTTTAATAAGAACAAAACAACGCGTTTCAGCTCACAACGGCCTTCATCAGGTATTATATGTGCTTTTAAAAATGTTTTAAAAGAAAGTTATCTTTTATTAACTCTCCACCCCAAGTGACTCACTTGGGGTGGAGAGTTAATCCTAATTAATTCAGGCGCACCCCTGCTATGTGTTAGGAGTCACCAGTCTATAAAGATAACTTTCTTTTAAAACATTTTTAAAGCACATATAATACCTGATGAAGGCCGTTGTGGGCTGAAACGCGTTGTTTTGTTCTTATTAAAGTGTCCTAATAAATTTTGTACTGAGCAAATTATCTCAACCTTCAAACTATCCTTGTCTTCCGGAAGCGCTAAGAAAGGAAATTTTTTTTTCTCTAACAACTCTATATGTGGGTGATAGACATTTTGTACTAATACTAATTTTCCAATAAAAATCTTCCTGATCATAGCAGTGACATTTTCTGTATTTTTAACAAAAAACTGGGATTAATTATTACCTAAAAATCAAAAGGATTTTCCATTAAAATTGTTTCCCGCCTACATTATATGTTGAGGAGATTTGGGAAGCCCAGGTTCATACTCACAAAATGCTCGGCCGATGCACTTGAAATCGTCGAGTTCACTTGACATTAGTGTAATATGTCTGCCATGCCTTATAACATTATCATTGTAGGTTTGCACTAAATTTGAATAAGTACAGTTGCAATCTTCTTATCTTTACCACAGCCATGAGCCATTCAAAACATAGTACAAAATTGTTAAAGTAAAACTTTAAGCCGCCTTGTTAAGAATAGAGGGGGTTTGCAAGTTTAGTAAAGAAAGTGATATATTTTCATAATGCACATTTCCAATGTTCACTTCTGAAATCAATAACAAGTACATTTATATTGTGCAAAATGTTTGTTATATAGTATACTTATATGCTTTCACCATCGTTAGTGTTCATCTATTAACCCCTTTCTGCCATTAGACGTACTATTGCGTCCATGTGGGGTGGGCTTTACTTCCCAAGGACGCAATAGTACGTCATATGCGATCGGCAGCGCTCACGGGGGGAGCGCCGCCGATCGCGGCCGGGTGTCAGCTGTTTATCGCAGCTGACATCCGGCACTATGTGCCAGGAGCGGTCACGGACCGCCCCCGGCACATTAACCCCCGGCACACCGCGATCAAAGATGATCGCGATGTGCCGGCGGTACAGGGAAGCACCGTGCAGGGAGGGGGCTCCCTGCGGGCTTCCCTGAGCCCCCCGCAGCAACGCGATGTGATTGCGTTGCTGCGAGGGTCTCACCTCCCTCCCTGCTCCCTCCAGCCCCGGATCCAAGATGGCCGCGGATCCGGGTCCTGCAGGGAGGGAGGTGGCTTCACAGAGCCTGCTCAGAGCAGGCACTGTGAAGGCTGCAGCGCTGCATGTCAGATCAGTGATCTGACAGAGTGCTGTGCAAACTGTCAGATCACTGATCTGTGATGTCCCCCCCTGGGACAAAGTAAAAAAGTAAAAAAAAAAAATTTCAAATGTGTAAAAAAAAATAAAAAAAAATATTCCAAAATAATGAAAAAAAAAAAAAATATTATTCCCATAAATACATTTCTTTATCTAAATTAAAAAAAAAAACAATAAAAGTACACATATTTAGTTTCGCCGCGTCCGTAACGGCCCGACCTATAAAACTGGCCCACTAGTTAACCCCTTCAGTAAACACCGTAAGAAAAAAAAAAAAAAAACGAGGCAAAAAACAACGCTTTATTATCATAACGCCGAACAAAAAGTGGAATAACACGCGATCAAAAAGACAGATATAACTAACCATGGTACCGCTGAAAACGTCATCTTGTCCCGCAAAAAACGAGCTGCCACACAGCATCATCAGCAAAAAAATAAAAAGTTATAGTCCTGAGAATAAAGCGATGCAAAAATAATTATTTTTTCTATAAAATAGTTTTTATCGTATAAAAGCGCCAAAACATAAAAAAATGATATAAATGAGGTGTCGCTGTAATCGTACTGACCCGAAGAATAAAACTGCTTCATCAATTTTACCAAACGCGGAACGGTATAAACGCCTCCCCCAAAAGAAATTCATGAATAGCTGGTTTTTGGTCATTCTGCCTCACAAAAATCGGAATAAAAAGCGATCAAAAAATGTCATGTGCCCGAAAATGTTACCAATAAAAACATCAACTCGTCCCGCAAAAAACAAGACCTCACATGACTCTGTGGACCAAAATATAGAAAAATTATAGCTCTCAAAATGTGGTAACGCAAAAAATATTTTTTGCAATAAAAAGCGTCTTTCAGTGTGTGACGGCTGCCAATCATAAAAATCCGCTAAAAAACCCGCTATAAAAGTAAATCAAACCCCCCTTCATCACCCCCTTAGTTAGGGAAAAATTAAAAAAATGTATTTATTTCCATTTTCCCATTAGGGCTAGGGTTAGGGTTAGGGCTAGGGTTAGGGCTAGGGTTAGGGCTAGGGTTAGGGTTAGGGTTAGGGCTAGGGTTAGGGCTAGGGTTAGGGCTAGGGTTAGGGTTAGGGTTAGGGCTAGGGTTAGGGTTAGGGTTAGGGCTAGGGCTAGGGTTAGGGTTAGGGTTAGGGCTAGGGTTAGGGCTAGGGTTAGGGCTAGGGTTAGGATTAGGGTTAGGGCTAGGGTTAGGGCTAGGGCTACAGTTTGGGTTGGGGCTAAAGTTACAGTTAGGGTTTAGATTACATTTACGGTTGGGAATAGGGTTGGGATTAGGGTTAGGGGTGTGTCAGGGTTAGAGGTGTGGTTAGGGTTACTGTTGGGATTAGGGTTAGGGATGTGTTTGGATTAGGGTTTCAGTTATAATTGGGGGGTTTCCACTGTTTAGGCACATCAGGGGCTCTCCAAACGCGACATGGCGTCCGATCTCAATTCCAGCCAATTCTGCGTTGAAAAAGTAAAACAGTGCTTCTTCCCTTCCGAGCTCTCCCGTGTGCCCAAACAGGGGTTCACCCCAACATATGGGGTATCAGCGTACTCAGGACAAATAGGACAACAACTTTTGGTCCAATTTCTCCTGCTACCCTTGGGAAAATACAAAACTCGGGGCTAAAACATATTTTTTGTGGGAAAAAAAAAGATTTTTTATTTTCACGGCTCTGCGTTATAAACTGTAGTGAAACACTTGGGGGTTCAAAGTTCTCACAACACATCTAGATTAGTTCCCTGGGGGGTCTAGTTTCCAATATGGGGTCACTTGTGGGGGGTTTCTACTGTTTAGGTACATTAGGGGTTCTGCAAACGCAATGTGACGTCTGCAGACCATTCCATCTAAGTCTGCATTCCAATTGGCGCTCCTTCCCTTCCGAGCTCTGCCATGCGCTCAAACGTTGGTTTTTCCCAACATACGGGGTATCAGCGTACTCAGGACAAATTGGACAACAACTTTTGGGGTCGAATTTCTCCTCTTGCCCTCGGGAAAATACAAAACTGGGGGCTAAAAAATAATTTTGGGGGGAAAGATTTTTTTTTTTAATTTTCACGGCTCTGCGTTACAAACTGTAGTGAAACACTTGGGGGTTCAAAGCTATCACAACACATGTAGATGAGTTCCTTAGGGGGTCTAGTTTCCAAAATGGTGTCACTTGTGGGAGGTTTCTACTGTTTAGGTACATTAGGGGCTCTGCAAATGCAATGTGACACCTGCAGACCATTCCATCTAAGTCCTCATTCCAAATGGAGCTCCTTCCCTTCCGAGCCCTCCCATGCGCCCAAACAGTGGTTCCCCCCCACATATGGGGTATCAGCGCACTCAGGACAAATTGGACAACAAATTGTGGGGTCGAATTTCTCCTGTTACCCTCGGGAAAATACAAAACTGGGGGCTAAAAAATAATTTTTGTGGGAAAAAATTTTTGTTTTATTTTTACGGCTCTCCATTATAAACTTCTGTGAAGCCCTTGGTGGGTCAAAGCGCTCAGCACACATCTAGATAAGTTCCTAAGGGAGTCTACTTTCCAAAATGGTGTCACTTGTGGGGGGTTTCTACTGTTTAGGTACATTAGGGGCTCTGCAAGCGCAATGTGACACCTGCAGACCATTCCATCTAAGTCTGCATTCAAATGGCACTCCTTCCCTTCTGAGCCCTCCCATGTGCCCAAACAGTGGTTCCCCCCACATATGGTGTATCATCGCACTCAGGACAAATTGGGCAACAAATTTTGGGGTCCAATTTCTCCTGTTACCCTCAGGAAAATACAAAACTGGGGGCTAAAAAAATAATTTTTGTGGGAAAAAAATTTTGTTTTATTTTTACGGCTCTGCATTATAAACTTCTGTGAAGCACTTGGTGGGTCAAAGTGCTCACCACACCTCTAGATAAGTTCCTTAGGGGGTCTACTTTCCAAAATGGTGTCATTTGTGGGGGGTTTCAATGTTTAGGCACATCAGTGGCTCTTCAAACGCAACATGGCGTCCCATCTCAATTCCTGTCAATTTTGCTTTGAAAAGTCAAACGGCGCTCCTTCCCTTCCGAGCTCTCCCATCCACCCAAACAGTGGTTTACCCCCACATATGGGGTATCAGCGTACTCAGGACAAATTGTACAACAACTTTTGGGGTCCAATTTCTTCTCTTACCCTTGGGAAAATAAAAAATTGGGGGCAAAAAGATAATTTTTGTGAAAAAATATGATTTTTTATTTTTACGGTTCTACATTATAAACTTCTGTGAAGCACTTGGTGGGTCAAAGTGCTCACCACACCTCTAGATAAGTTCCTTAGGGGGTCTACTTTCCAAAATGGTGTCACTTGTGGGGGGTTTCAATGTTTAGGCACATCAGTGGCTCTTCAAACGCAACATGACGTCCCATCTCAATTCCTGTCAATTTTGCATTGAAAAGTCAAACGGCGCTCCTTCCCTTCCGAGCTCTCCCATCCGCCCAAACAGTGGTTTACCCCCACATATGGGCTATCAGCGTACTCAGGACAAATTGTACAACAACTTTTGGGGTCCAATTTCTTCTCTTACCCTTGGGAAAATAAAAAATTGGGGGCGAAAAGATAATTTTTGTGAAAAAATATGATTTTTTATTTTTACGGTTCTACATTATAAACTTCTGTGAAGCACTTGTTGGGTCAAAGTGCTCACCACACCTCTAAATAAGTTCCTTAGGGGGTCTACTTTCCAAAATGGTGTCACTTGTGGGGGGTTTCAATGTTTAGCCACATCAGGGGCTCTCCAAACGAAACATGGCGTCCCATCTCAATTCCAGTCAATTTTGCATTGAAAAGTCAAATGGCACTCCTTCGCTTCCGAGCTCTGCCATGCGCCCAAACAGTGGTTTACCCCCACATGTGGGGTATTGGCATACTCAGGACAAATTGTACAACAATGTTTGGGGTCCATTTTCTCCTGTTACCCTTGTAAAATAAAACAAATTGGAGCTGAATTAATTTTTTTGTGAAAAAAAGTTAAATGTTCATTTTTATTTAAACATTCAAAAAATTCCTGTGAAGCACCAGAAGGGTTAATAAACTTCTTGAATATGGTTTTGAGCACCTTGAGGGGTGTAGTTTTTAGAATGGTGTCACACTTGGGTATTTTCTATCATATAGACCCCTCAAAATGACTTCAAATGAGATGTGGTCCCTAAAATAAAATGGTGTTGTAGAAATGAGAAATTGCTGGTCAACTTTTAACCCTTATAACTCCCTAACAAAAAAAAATGTTGGTTCCAAAATTGTGCTGATGTAAAGTAGACATGTGGGAAATGTTACTTATTAAGTATTTTGTGTGACATATCTCTGTGATTTAATTGCATAAAAATTCAAAGTTGGAAAATTGCGAAATTTTCATAATTTTCGCCAAATTTCCGTTTTTTTCACAAATAAACGCAGGTACTATCAAATAATTTTTACCATTGTCATGAAGTACAATATGTCACGAGAAAACAATGTCAAAATCACCAGGATCCATTGAAGCGTTCCAGAGTTATAACCTCATAAAGGGACAGTGGTCAGAATTGTAAAAATTGGCCCGGTCATTAACGTGCAAACCACCCTTGGGGGTAAAGGGGTTAACTGACATCTAGTCAGCAAAAAGTGCAGAATAAATGACAAAACCAGTAATTGTGTTATCAGCTCGAATGTATGAATTTTGACAGAATATTTCATAATTTTTCATGTGGTCCATTGTCACTAATGCAATTTCATTGAAAAGTATTGTACATGTAGCTTAAATTATCTGTAGCAGATCCAAAATTAGAACTGTTGACTCACTGCTTTAAATCAATATTTAGTGAGCTGATGAGGTATTTGTTGTGTAAGGCTATCCTCAATTCTCAAATACACTAAAGGTTTACTACTGGCAAGGATAAAGTGTCCATTTGAGTACACACAATAGACTAATGCAGAAGTTGAGTGATCAAGTTGGCAGGGTGATGTAAGATTCTCTTCCGCTCTTTTTTCCATTATATTGATTAAGAATATAATAATGTTTATTCTTTCAATTTGACTATGTAAAAAACAAAAAAAAATAATATTATGTGAAATCTTCCTATCACTATTCATTTATTTACTTACTTCTAAAAAGACAGATTTGTGTAGGTTTGTAATGATCTAGAGTATGTACTTATACCACTGTCTTATCTATGTAATATTTACCTAACACATGGATATCTAAAGTTCAGTCAAATCTACCATATGCTAACCATTTTCTTCTGTCTTTGATTGGTTAAATTATTCATTAAACTACAGCAAGTATACTAATATCTGTAGTAAACGTCATACAGTTTTAATTACCTTCACATCTATAGACTGAAAAGTCACAGTAAGGCTATGTTCACATGTCCAGCAGGTATTTCCCTTTTTTTAATCCATTTTGGGATGAAAAAGGTAAAATCGTCCAGTAAAATATCCATTCATTTGAATATGGACCGAAACGACCTAAAATTTCTTCTATTTGACTTCCATTTTTAGCTGAATCAAAAAACCTACTATAAGCTGCACACTTTTGTTGTCTGGACTAAAAAATGGGTAGCAACTGCATTTGTTTTGTATATGCATTGGAGTCCATGGGTAAGGCCGGGATCACACATACGCGAGATATGGCCGACTAAAAGTGGATGTAAAATGTAATTCTAAGTGTGTATTCAATATTGCTGTATTTGTAACGGATCTTTTTTCTTTAATTCTGGATCTGTTAGAAATGGACATTTAAATAGAACTTCAGACTGGAATAAAATATGCAGTTTTGTGGCAGTTTTCATGACAATTTTTTATGCATTTTTTAGAGCCTCGCCAAGGGATAAATACATAACATAGAAGTGTTATTGTTTTAGTGCTACATACATTGCATAACTGACTCCAACTCAGGGCTCTTATGCATAGTCCAATAGTAGATTTATATGCACCACTGGCCAAACTGTGCTTAGCTTTGCAGGGCCTCCGACCAGCAGAGCCGCCATCAGGGCAACACTGCCCTGACTGGCGTATGGGGGCCGTTTCTTCTGCTCGAAGGCTTCTGCCAGTGCAGTAACTGAACTTGCATCCGAGACGCAGGTTCTGTTAAACTCTATTGCAGTGCGGGTCCACACAGAAATAGTTAAAAGCCGCCAGCCAATCGGAGGCGTATGATGTCATTGTCATTCGCCGGCGAGTCTGTGCTTAAAATGCCAGGAGGGAACATTGCAGCGGGAACGCGGCCAGGTAAGGAGAAAGGTTTTTTATTTTTATTGAAAGCGGTAGCCGCAGTATGTTTTGATGGCAGGATGGAGACACATGGACCATGTGTCTCCATGCTGCCTGGGGCAGAATGGAGACATGGGGCAGGATGGAAACACGGGGCGGGATGGAAACACGGGGCAGGATGAAGACACAGGGGGAAGGATAGAAACACAGGGGGCAGGATGGAGACACAGGGGGCATGGTGGAGACATGGGGCAGGATGGAAACACAGGAAGCAGGATGGAAACACAAGGGTAGGATGTAGACGTAGTGCAGAATGGAGACATGGTGCAGGATGGAGACAGATGGGGCAGGAATATGGGGCAGGATCATGGGGCAGGATGGGGACACGGGGGCAGAATGGAGACATGGGGCAGGATGGAAACACGGAGGCCAGATGGAGACACAGGGAACAGGATGGAGACACTGGGGGCAAGATGGAAATACAGGGGGCAGGATGGAAACACAGGGAGCAGGACTGAGACAGATGGGGCAGGCTCACGGGGCAGGATGAAGACACAGGGGGAAGGATAGAAACACAGGGGGCAGGATGGAGACACAGGGGGCATGGTGGAGACATGGGGCAGGATGGAAACACAGGAAGCAGGATGGAAACACAAGGGTAGGATGTAGACGTAGTGCAGAATGGAGACATGGTGCAGGATGGAGACAGATGGGGCAGGAATATGGGGCAGGATCATGGGGCAGGATGGGGACACGGGGGCAGAATGGAGACATGGGGCAGGATGGAAACACGGGGGCCAGATGGAGACACAGGGAACAGGATGGAGACACTAGGGGCAAGATGGAAATACAGGGGGCAGGATGGAAACACAGGGAGCAGGACTGAGACAGATGGGGCAGGCTCATGGGGCAGGATCGAGACACATGGTGCAGGATCATGGGCAGGATGGAGACATGGGGTAGGATGGAGACATATAGTGCAGGATTTGGGGCAGGATGGATACGATGGAGACAGATGAAGCAGGATCATGGGACAGATGGGGCAGGCTCATGGGACAGAAGGCGCATGATCATCAGGATCATGTTACAGATGGGGCAGGATAGGAAGATCATATGGAGCAGGATGATACAATCCACGGGCAGACTGGATACTCATGAGGGCAGGATGGGATAACATATGGCTGGAGCCAGGAATGAGACACACGGGGGCCAGGATGGGGGATATTATTACCATATTATTACCATAGGGGCTAATTAAGGGATATTTTTACTGCAGTGATTTTTTTTTTGAGGATACTGTTTTAAATGGGGGAGGCGGTCGTGTTACTGTGCAGAGCGACACTATGTCGCCTTTTTTCTTCATCTGGAAAAAAATGAGCAAAATAGGGGAACCGCATGCCGTTTTTTTAAATTATTTTTTTAAATAATTAAAAAAACAGCGTGGGGACCACTCTATTCTCTATATATGATAACCAACCTTGCAGAGGCTGACAATTAGGGGTTGCAGCCCCCAGCTGTGAGTTTTGTCTGGTTGGTTCAATAAAAAGGTGGACACCCACATTGGGATTTTCATTAATTTATTTCTGAATGATCGCAGCCGGCGGCTGTGGAATACCCCCATCCTCTCCATCTACTGTTACTGTTATTAGCGACAATAGGTGTCGGATGATGGGGATAACAGTCCCAAAAGCCACCACCTGCTGTCATTCGGACTTTAATGTAACGCTCATCATTCTCCTCTGCTGAGTATATTCCTATTAGGTATATACTCACCCTCGGACGCGCCCTGCTTCTTTCCGGCAGCCTTCCTTCCTAAGAATCAGCGCTTGAAAGACCTTCGGTGACGTCGCGGCTTGTGATTGGTCGCGTGAGCGGTCACATGGGCGGTCGCGCAACCAATCACAAGCCGCGATGTCATCTAAGGTCATTCTAAGGAAGGAAGGCTGCCGGTTAGTACCAGGGCGCGTCAGAGGGTAAGTATAGCAATATTTTTTATTTTAATTCTGTATTTTACACTTAAATATGGATTCCGATACCGATTTTCGATATTGCAAACATATCGGAGCTCGGTATCGGAATTCCGATACCAGATTCAGAAGATCGCCGACCTCATGGCCGACCCCACACAGGGGTCGGGTCTGGTTTCATGAAACCCGACTTTGCCAAAAGTCGGCGACTTCTGAAAATGGCCGACCCGTTTCGCTCAACCCTACCTGCAATAAATAAATAGAGAGCAATAGTGCATGAAAATAACACAGGGTACCTAGTTCACATAATTTTGATTTAAAAAAAAAGTAAAAGCCATGCCACCACATCAAGGCGACTTTATTTGGGATGGCTCCAACCTCTAGTATAAAAACCTTACCATATGTCAAATGATGTAAATTTGAAAATATGGGATGAGCAGGATCGAGACCCTGACTCTGTTTATTTTGTTTTTATCTTAGGTTTTGTCCATTTAGTGGCCAGTGTTAACATGTGCCTATACACTGCATGTATGCCAACTTATATTCCAGTTCATCTCTTTAGGTTTTTGTTTCAGGTTTTTGCCCTTTGTGTTTATAATGGTCTCCATTTTCTTTGAGCTGGACATTGCATTTGTGCAGCTACCCATGGCTAGGTGTCCATTAGTTGGGGTCTTGGTCCCGCTCAGCCCTTATTTACATTTACGTCATCTCTTTAGTTTTTATATGCTGTATTAGCCTATAAAATAATAAATCTTTACCATGGAATATTATTAACCTACATCTAGTTCTTCATTTTGTTTGAAGCAAAAATAGACCAAGTTCCAAAAAATAGAAAAGATTACTTTCTTAAGTGAAGAGAAACTAAATGTTTATCTTAACTTGATGGTCTTGCTTAAAAAGTCATTTGGACTGAAATACAACATTTTGAGTAACATATTCAACAATTAGTAATAATAGAAAACAGACCCCTTTCATTTCAGCTTGTCAATGTTCAAGTTTTGAGTATTTGCACTGGCAATAGTGTCATTATTATAGAAGATGTTTTGGCCTATTTCAAGACATGCTGTGGAACATCATATGTTTGCCATATGTAACATTCTGTAAAGGATAGAAGTTTTCAAGGCCATGGCCTTTCCTAGTACACAGCTGTTCAAACCCAAATATGTAAAAACATTCAGTGTACAATATAATATGTTAAATATATATTACAAGCATTCACGTCTGGAAGAAGCATTTGTTAAGCAATCTTCCCCTCAGAAAAAGATAAAGCACAATCAAATTTGGCCCAATTTTTTAAAATAACCCTAGCCATCTAGTTCAATTTAATTTATACTGTATATCAGTGCAATTGTTTACTAGCCTGAATTTTCATTTCTTGCACATGGACAGATTTATTTGGCCAATAATTTTAATGTGATAAATAGCTTAAGAATCACTTAAAGGTAATCTCTCATTAGGATTGAGCCTCCTAAGCTGTCTATATGGGCATGTAGGTCATAGGAAGCTGAATACACTGATACCTTGATATTTTAAATCTGATGTCTTATTTCAGGGAAATATATGTAAATGAGCTGTTCACAACTATGGGCAGGACAATGATCTACATGAGAATCTGCCTTATTTTAAGTGAAAGGGGGCATTACTAGAGTGAGACATGTCATGATTTACACTTTGGTCTCCTGATCTTATTGCAAGGCTGTGTGTGATTAAAAATAGCAAAGCACAGCAGAGCTGACACAGTACAGCAGAACTGGTGTTTGCATCATTACAATCACATTTGCAACCTCTCTTCTTCTGCTGTCAGCTCAGCTGCAGTGCTATGCCTGACTATAACTACCGCAATTATCATTTGGCTTTCATCTCACACCGTCAGTGAGAGGTAGACCCTTTATAGCAGAGCTGACATCACTATGTGAAGAGTCCTACAAATGCAGATCTGTTTGTAATGAGAAACAGTTCTGCTGTACTTCCCCTCCTCCCACACTGGCTGCCTGTGACATGGAAGCTGCAGAAATGTTATTTGAAATCTGGCACAGCTCTGTAGCAGAGCTAACCGTAGTATGCAGCATTGGACTGGAGCACATTAGGCCCACCAGAGAAAATCATACTTGGGGCCCACTGTGTAGCTACATAGAAATAAATACAAGACCACCAATTGTGCAGTAAAATGCGCTAATATCAGGGTATAATATACGTAAGGTAGTACACGTCTTAATTATGTAGCAGGGGTTGGGGTAGCCCCCCTCATAGAATATAAAGTAACCTCCTCATAGAATATAAAGTAGCCAACTCATAGAATATAAAGTACCCCCTCAGAGGGTACAATGCAGCCCCCTCATAGTATATAAAGTAGCCCCCTCATATAGTATAATGTAGCCCCTCACAGACTATAATGCAGCTCTCATAGTATAATGCAGCTCCCCCATAGGGTATACTGCAGCTTCCTAATGTTGCTGCCCCCATAGGGTACAGTGCAACTCCCCCATTGGGAATAATGCTGCCTCCCATAGGGTATAATATAGCTTCCCCATAGTGAATAATGCTGCCCCTTCATAGGGTACAATGCAGCTCCCCCAAAAGGTATAATGCAGCTCCCCTTAGGGAATAATGCTGCCCCCATAGGGTACAATAAAGCTCCCCCATAGGGTACAATGCTGCCCCCATAGGGTATAATGTAGCTCCCCCATTGGGAATACTGCTGCCCCCATAGAGTATAGTGTCGCTCCCCATAGGGAATAATGCTGCCCCCCTTATACGGTACAATGCAGCTCCCCAATAGGGAATAATGCTGCCCCCCTCATAGGGTACAATGCAGCTCCCTGCATAAGGTATAATGCTGCCCCATAGGGTATAATGTAGCTCCTCCAGCCTCTCGTGACTATGCTGACAGACACAGCAAACCTTTTTGCTTCTTGCTCACATTGATGTGCCATCCTGGATGAGCTGCACTACCTGAGCCACTTGTGTGGGTTGTAGAGTCCGTCTCATGCTACCACGAGTGTGAAAGCACAACCCACATTCAAAAGTGACCAAGCATCAGCCAGAAAGCAGTGGTACTGAGATGTGGTCTGTGGTCCCCACCTGCAGAACCACTCCTTTATTGAGTGTGTCTTGAGAATTGCCAATAACTTCCACCTGTTGTCTATTGCATTTGCAAAACAGCATGTGAAATTGATTGTCAAACAGTGTTGGTTTCTAAGTGGACAGTTTGACTTCACAGAAGTTTGATTTACCTGGAGTTATATTCTGTTGTTTAAGTGTTCTCTTTATTTTTTTGAGCAGTGAAGAAGAAGTGTTTGTAATGAGGCAAAGATCAATCCTGCAGATTCTGATTATAATTGTCAATCATTACATGCCTCATACTGGTAATGTCCCCCTTTCATTTAAAATAAGCTCTGGAGGCAAAATCTTGGTAAGGTCTGTGGCCAGTTCTTACATCTTAACTACTCATTTACATATTAGCAAAAACCTACATGAAGCAAAATAAGCATAAACACTGCTGTAACTTAAAAAGTAAAATGCAAAAGTGCATCTAAATAACTCAGGGTTCTTAGTAATACTATTTTTGATCAAAAATAGCATAAAAGCCATCCCACCGTCATTTACATATTAGGAAAACATGTATTAACCCCTTAAGCCCCGAGGGTGGTTTGCACGTTAATGACCGGGCAAATTTTTACAATTCTGACCACTGTCCATTTATGAGGTTATAACTCTGGAAAGCTTCAACAGATCCTGATGATTCTGACACTGTTTTCTCGTAACATATTGTACTTCATGATAGTGGTAAAATTTCTTTGATATTACCTGCGTTTATTTGTGAAAAAAACAGAAATTTGGCAAAAACTTTGAAAATTTCGCAATTTTCCAAATTTGAATTTTTATGCCCTTATATCACAGAGATATGGCACCCAAAATACTTAATAAGTAACATTTCCCAAAAGTCTACTTTACATCAGAACAATTTTGGAAACAAAATTTTACTTTGTTAGGGAGTTATAAGGGTTAAAATTTGACCCGCAATTTCTCATTTTTGCAACAAAATTTCCAAAACCATTTATTTAGGGACCAGCTCACATTTGAAGTCACATTTACGGGTCTATAAAGCAAAAAATACCCAAACGTGACACCATTCTAAAAACTGCACCCCTCAAGCTGATCAAAACCACATTCAAGAAGTTTATTAACTCTTCCGGTGCTTCACAGGAGCAGAAGCAATGTTGAAGGAAAAAATGAAAATGTAAGTTTTTAGTCCCGAAAATGATCTTTCAGTAACAATTTTTTTAATTTTTCCAAGGGGTAAAAGGAGAAATTGGACTGCGAACGTTGTTGTCAATTTGTCCTGAGTACGCTGATACCCCATATGTGAGGGGGAACCACTGTTTGGGCACACAGCAGGGCTCGGAAGAAAGGAGCGCCAATTGATTTTTTCAACCTAAAATTGGCTGGAATTGCAATCGGACGTCATGTCACATTTGATGAGCCCCAGATGTACCTAAACAGTGGAAACCCCCCACAAGTGACCCCATTTTGGAAATTAGACCCCCTAAGGAACTTATCTAGATGTGTGATGAGCACTTTGAACCCCCAGAGGCTTCACAGAAGTTTATAACGCCCGGGCGTGAAAATAAAAAATCATATTTTTTGCACAAACATGATCGTTTAGTCCCCAATTTGCTTTCCCCAAAGGTAACAGGAGAAATTGGATCGTAAAAGGTGTTGTGCATTTTGTCCTGGGTACGCTGATACTCCATATGTGGGGGAGAACCACTGTTTGGGCGCATGGCAGGGCTCGGAAGTGAAGGAGCACCGTTTCATTTCTTCAACCTAAAATTGGCCGGATTTGCGATTGGATGCCATGTTGTGTTTAACGAGCCCCTGATGTGCCTAAAAAGAGGAAACCCCCACAAGTGACCCCATTTTGGAAATGAGACCCCCTAAGGAACTTATCTAAATGTGTGATGAGCACTTTGAACCCCCAGGGGCTTCACAGAAGTTTATAACGCCCGGGTGTGAAAATAAAAAATCATATTTTTTCCACAAACATGATCGTTTAGTCCCCAATTTTTTTATTTTCCCAAAGGAAACAGGAGAAATTGGATCGTAAAAGGTGTTGTGCATTTTGTCCTGGGTACGCTGATACTCCATATGTGGGGGGAACCACTGTTTGGGTGCATGGCAGGGCTTGGAATTGAAGGAGCACCGTTTCATTTTTTCAACCTAAAATTGGCCGGATTTGCGATTGGATGCCATGTTGTGTTTAACGAGCCCCTGATGTGCCTAAAAAGAGGAAACCCCCACAAGTGACCCCATTTTGGAAATGAGACCCCCTAAGGAACTTATCTAAATGTGTGATGAGCACTTTGAACCCCCAGGGGCTTCACAGAAGTTTATAACGCCCGGGTGTGAAAATAAAAAATCATATTTTTTCCACAAACATGATCGTTTAGTCCCCAATTTTTTTATTTTCCCAAAGGAAACAGGAGAAATTGGATCATAAAAGGTGTTGTGCATTTTGTCCTGGGTACGCTGATACTCCATATGTGGGGGGGAACCACTGTTTGGGCGCATGGCAGGGCTCGGAAGTGAAGGAGCGTCGTTTGATTTTTTTCAACCTAAAATTGGCTGGATTTGCGATCGGATGCAATGTTGTGTTTGACAAGCCCCTGATGTGCCTAAACAGTGGAAACCCCCCACAATTGACCCCAGTTTGGAAAGTAGACCCCCTAAGGAACATATCTAGATGTTTGATGAGTACTTTGAACCCTCTGGGGCTTCACAGAAGTTTATAACGCCCAGGCGTGAAAATAAAAATTCATATTTTTTCCAATACATGATCGTTTAGTCCCCAATTTTTTATTTTCCCAAAGGTAACAGGAGAAATTGGATTGTAAAAGGTGTTGTGCATTTTGTCCTGAGTACGCTGATACTCCATATGTGGGGGGGAACCACTGTTTGGGCGCATGGCAGGGCTCGGAATTGAAGGAGCGCCGTTTGATTTTTTCAACAAAATTGGCTGGATTTGCGATCGGACGCCATGTTGTGTTGATGAGCCCCTGATGTGCCTAAACAGTGGAAACCCCCCACAAGTGACCCCATTTTGGAAACTAGACCCCCTAAGAAACTTATCTAGATGTTTGATGAGCACTTTGAACCCCCAGGAGCTTCACAGAAGTTTATAATGCCCGGGTGTGAAAATAAAAAATCCTATTTTTTGCCCACAAAAATTATCTTTTAGTCCCTAATTTTTTATTTTCCCAAGAGTAACATGAGAAATTGGACTGCGAACGTTGTTGTCCAATTTGTCCTGAGTACGCTGGTACCCCACATGTGGGAGAAAACTACTGTTTGGGCACACGTCAGGGCTCGGAAGGGAAGTAGTGACGTTTTGGAATGCAGGCTTTGATGGAATGTTCTGCAGCCGCCATATTCCGTTTGACGAGCCCCTGATGTGCCTAAACAGTGGAAATCCCCCACAAGTGACCCCAATTTGGAAACTAGACCCCCTAGGGAACTTGTGTAGATGTGTGGTGAGAACTTTGAACCCCCAAGTGTTTCACTAAAGTTTACAACGCCCGGGTGTGAAAATAAAAAATCCTATTTTTTGCCCACAAAAATGATATTTTAGTTAATTTCCCAAGGGTAACAAGAGAAATTGGACCACAAAAGTTGTTGTCCAATTTGTCCTGAGTATGCTGGTACCCCATTTGTTGGAAAAAACTGTTTGGGCCCACGTTGGGGCTCGAAAGGGAAGTACTGACATTTTGGAATGCAGACTTTGATGGAATCGTCTGCGGGCGTCATGTTCCGTTTGCAGAGCCCCTAATGTGCCTAAAAAGGAAAAAACCCACAAGTGACAACATTTTGAAAAGTAGACCCCCAAAGAACTTACATAGATGTGCCTCCTTTGGAATTAATCTGTTTCCTGTAAAGTAAATTAGTAGTGCATGGAGGTGTGGCACAATTTAAAGCAATCCTTCATACACAGGCCAGGTTTTTCGGGGCAGGTGTCACATTGATAGATGGTGTCCTTGCATATTCCTCTTTTGTAGCACACTCGGCACCTTTTTTGCGGCTTACCTTTTCTTCCAGTTGGCGGGACCACCCCAGGAAAATGTTGACCTGGTACGATACGTGCACCTTCAGTTCCAGAAGTACTGGGACCTGCTCCTTCCCTCGTGCCAAACATCAGGGCCTTAACCACTACAATGGTGGGTGCTTCTTCATCAATGATGGGCGCTGCCTCATCTTCTGTCCTGCGGCATCTGCGTGGCAGTTCCGCAGGGCCGAAGGAGGAAGATGAGGAGTGGGAAGAGGATGAGGAAGAATCGGAAAAATAAAGAAAAGTTGGATACTCTCCCTCGCTATCAGTGTCAGAGGCAAGGAAAGAATATGCCTCCTCTGCTGAATAGCGCTGTTGGGACCAACGGGATGAGCGGGACATTTTTTTTTGTAAGTATGGTGCTTGGGTGTACTTTACTGGTAACTATGTGTAAGTGTGGGAGGGATAGTGCTTGGTGCAAACTACTCTGAAAAGATAAAGCTAAAGGAAAAAAACGCAAATAGGTAAAAAAAATACCTGTGAAAGAAAAGTCTAAAACAGCAGGCCCTAGCTCTGATAAGTGAACCACGTCACTTATCAAAGTTCGGTGGCTGCTGGGTGTGCGAATGGGGATGTGAAAAAAAAACGGCAGGCACGAGAGCTCTGATAAGTGAACCGCGTCACTTATCAAAGTTCAGCGGCTGCTGGGTGTGCGCACAGGGATGTGAGAAAAAGAAAGAAAAGGAAGGCACTGGTTAGACGCGGCGGCTGGGTGAGCGCACGGAGATGTGAAAAAAAAAGAAAAGGAAGGCACAGGTTAGACGCGACGGCTGGGTGAGCGCACGGAGATGTGAAAAAAAAGAAAAGGAAAAGGAAGGCACGGGTTAGACGCAGCAGCTGGGCGAGCGCACGGAGATGTGAAAAAAAAGAAAGTAAAGGAAGGCACGGGTTAGACGCAGCGGCTGGGTGAGCGTGTGGAGATGTGAAAAAAAAGAAAGAAAAGGAAGGCACGGGTTAGACGTGGCAGCTGGGTGAGCACACGGAGATGTGAAAAAAAAAGAGAAAAGGAAGGCACGGGTTAGAAGTGGCGGCTGGGTGAGCGCACAGAGATGTGAACAAAAAGAAAAGGAAGGCACGGGTTAGATGCGGCGGCGGCTGGGTGAGCGCACGGAGATGTGAAAAAATAAGAAAACGGCAGGCACGAGAGCTTTGATAAGTGAACCACGTCACTTATCAAAGTTTGGCGGCTGCTGGGTGTGCGCACAGGTGTGGTAAAAAAAAAGGAAAACGGCAGGCACAAGCTCTGATAAGTGAACTGCGTCACTTATCAAAGTTTGGCGGCAGCGGGATGGGTGTACAGAATTGGGCAAAGGGGGCTAATAAAAAAAGCGAGCACAAGTGTTGATCGGTGAACTGCGTCACCAATCAACGCTCGGTGGCTGCTAAACATGCGCACAGAGGTGGTGCAAAGAGGGATGGAGGGGGTAAAAAAGAGTGGGAAGGGGGGTGAAGAAAGATTGGGTAGGGGCTGATAACACTTACATTTGTAGTCTCTCTTCTTTCTTCGGTCTTTCTTTCTTTCCTAATGCACTGATGCAGGGATTGTGGTGTTACAGGCTTCTGTAGCACCACAAGGCCCAGCAAGACTAGATCTGGCTGTGTGACTGCTCTGCAGGAGTCCTCAGCTAGAGTGAGGACCACTGCAGAGCGGTCAGACAGGTCACCTGCAGGTGACAGACAGGTCACAGAGCGGTCACACCGCTGCTGTGAGCTGTCATTGGTGGGATCGAATGATAACATCAATCCCACCAATCCCTGCAGGCCCTGGTGACCATGGCAACTGCCTAAGATCCCTCCGATCCTAGGCAGGTCAAAGCCAGGCCACCAACAGGGCACACAGTGGTCACAACGTGACCGCAGCTGTGCCCTATGATTGGCGCGATCGTCTATAGCATTGATCGCGCCAATCAGCTCCTGCAGGCCCTGCTGGGCCGGCACTAGTCCCTAACCTACAATCGGTGTTATTGCAGCAGGGCACGATCCAGGCCGGTACAGCAGGGCACAGCGTGATAATACCGCCGCTGTCCCCTGCGATTGGCGCGATCGATACAATCGGCAATTGCGCCAATTTGGGGGGGGGGGGGGTTGCCAGTGCCTGACATTGCCAGGCACCGGCCCTAGGATCGAGTACATCGGTACTCGATCCTAGCCTGGGACCTCATTGTTTCAGCCAATCTGATTGGCTGAAACAATGAGAAACGCTGTGATTGGCTGTTCAGAATTGAACAGCCAATCACAGCGATCGAGAGGTCTGGGGGGTGGAGCCAGGCCCTAGGATGCCGACGTCATCTTCCTCCAGGAAAGATGGCACCAGAAATTTAGTGCAAACACCACGACTTAAGTCGCGATGTCGCATTAAACAGTATGATGTACTATCCCGTCACTGGGAATTAGGTCCCAGGTCACCTTGACGGGATAGTACGTCATATGGGATTAAGGGGTTAATTGCAAATATGAATGTATTTAAATTGCAGATATGAATGTATTATTCTATTTATTCAAGTTTCAATCAAATAACATCATATAATGCCCAAATAATACCAATATACGATCCCCAAATAATACCAATATATGGTCCGCAACTAATACCAATATTCATTACTTTTGTATACCAAACAAAAAATCGATTTAATGTATATGGGGTTCTTAAGCCTCTGCCCAGACAGAATGGATTGATAACAGGGTACAATAGACTACAGTCAACTACATGCCAAATGCAGATTTTTTTCTAAAAAAAAAAAAAATAATAATTCTTACAGTATATGCCTTTAAATAGCAAATAACACTCATTATATTTAACCCCTTAACGACCAGAGGTATTTTTATTTTTGCATTTTCATTTCTTGCTCATCTTCCCAGAGCCATAACTTTTTTATTTTTTTGACAAAATGGCCATGTGAGGGCTTGTTTTTTGTGCAACAAGTTGCACTTTTGAACAACACCATTGGTTTTAAAATTCAAGATCGTAAAGGGTTTAAACATGGACATGTCACATGGACATGTGAATGAGGCCTTTGATTCCTGACTCCAAGGCATGGTCTGATAGGCCTCCCACTTGCACTGCTCAGTTGCTCTGTGTAGTTGCCAACAGGCTGAGGCTGACAAAAGGAGCTATCTCTCTATGTCAAACTCTTCACATGATCTTGTTTCTACCTGGTAATTTTTCCTTTTTTTACATTTATTTTTTCCTCCTCTTATTCCTAGAGCCACAACTTTTTTTTAATTTTTTCAGTTGGAGTATCTAAGGGGGTACTTATTTATTGCAGGGCAAGTTTTATGCTTGAATAACAACATCCATTTTATCATATGAGTGCTCATTACTCGAGTTTGAATTGTGAGCCTGTGTATGGCAGGCAGTGTATGTTTTTTTTGGCCATGAAACGTGTAGTGCGGGGATTTCAGCATGTCACTCAAGCACCCATGATATGTGTTGGGTCCCCAATGCAAACTCAAGCGAGCCCTTGCGCTCAGCACACTAGTCATCATATTGTCATAATTTTTTTAAAAACTTTTGAAAAAACCCCAACCCTAAGCCCAACCCTAACCCCAAACCTAGACCTAAGCAAAACCCTAACCATATGATCAACCCTAACCCAAACAGAAAAGAATGAAAAAAATAAAAATTATAAAATAAAAAAAAATAATTATCTGACTAAGGGGATTACACAGGGAAGGGGGTGATTTACTAATTATTGGTGTTTGATCACTGTGATAGCGTCTATCCAGTAATCAAAAGGCACCAATAGGAAAAATCCCTGCTGTTGCCGGGTGCTAACAGATCTTGGCGAGTGCACTGCGCGTGCCAATTTTTTTTCAGGCAGAGGAGGCAGAGGGCTGGGGGATAGAGCAAGAGGGACTGGGAGATGGCAGAGGTACTGAGATGTGTTTAGGGACATCATTTCTCTCTCCTCTGAAATGTATATCATGTCAAAAGAGGGAGAAATGTTTTCAATAACTTTTTTTTAATTCTTGATCTCAGTTATTCATTGAATAACGGCAATGACGTGATACGGGACTGGAAAATTTGGCCCTGATCTTGTTCTCTACAGTCTCAGCTACCCCAAGTAGATTAAACCTCAGGAAATTTCCGACTCTGTGGGGTGCTATACCCTTTTTCTCGATGGTCATTTTAAAAAGTTAATTAGGGAATAAAGACTCTCATCCCCTGTTAATGCTTATCGATGGTCATTAAGGAGTTAAAGGGGCTTGCTGCATCCTGCATTAGTTTCTGTGACCTGGACAGGTAAACACTGTTGACCCTTTTTTTATTGTTTTAATTCTTGAATAAGGTTACGTGAACATGGATAGATGTCGCTGTGCCTATTTTTTTTCTTCATTTTTGTCATTATGATCAATGAGGAATAAGAACAGCAACAGAGTAATGATTTAAAGAACTACAGGTCCTTCTCAAAAAATTAGCATATAGTGTTAAATTTCATTATTTACCATAATGTAATGATTACAATTAAACTTTCATATATTATAGATTCATTATCCACCAACTGAAATTTGTCGCGTCTTTTATTGTTTTAATACTGATGATTTTGGCATACAACTCCTGATAACCCAAAAAACCTGTCTCAATAAATTAGCATATCAAGAAAAGGTTCTCTAAACGACCTATTACCCTAATCTTCTGAATCAACTAATTAACTCTAAACACATGCAAAAGATACCTGAGGCTTTTATAAACTCCCTGCCTGGTTCATTACTCAAAACCCCCATCATGGGTAAGACTAGCGACCTGACAGATGTCAAGAAGGCCATCATTGACACCCTCAAGCAAGAGGGTAAGACCCAGAAAGAAATTTCTCAACAAATAGGCTGTTCCCAGAGTGCTGTATCAAGGCACCTCAATGGTAAGTCTGTTGGAAGGAAACAATGTGGCAGAAAACGCTGTACAACGAGAAGAGGAGACCGGACCCTGAGGAAGATTGTGGAGAAGGACCGATTCCAGACCTTGGGGAACCTGAGGAAGCAGTGGACTGAGCCTGGTGTGGAAACATCCAGAGCCACCGTGCACAGGCGTGTGCAGGAAATGGGCTACAGGTGCCGAAATGGGCTACAGAGAAGCAGCACTGGACTGTTGCTAAGTGGTCCCAAGTACTTTTTTCTGATGAAAGCAAATTTTGCATGTCATTCGGAAATCAAGGTGCCAGAGTCTGGAGGAAGACTGGGGAGAAGGAAATGCCAAAATGCCTGAAGTCCAGTGTCAAGTACCCACAGTCAGTGATGGTGTGGGGTGCCATGTCAGCTGCTGGTGTTGGTCCACTGTGTTTCATCAAGGGCAGGGTCAATGCAGCTAGCTATCAGGAGATTTTGGAGCACTTCATGCTTCCATCGGCTGAAATGCTTTATGGAGATGAAGATTTCATTTTTCAGCACGACCTGGCACCTGCTCACAGTGCCAAAACCACTGGTAAATGGTTTACTGACCATGGTATTACTGTGCTCAATTGGCCTGCCAACTCTCCTGACCTGAACCCCATAGAGAATCTGTGGGATATTGTGAAGAGAAAGTTGAGAGACGCAAGACCCAACACTCTGGATGAGCGTAAGGCCGCTATTGAAGCATCCTGGGCCTCCATAACATCTCAGCAGTGTCACAGGCTGATTGCCTCCATGCCACGCCGCATTGAAGCAGTCATTTCTGCCAAAGGATTCCCGACCAAGTATTGAGTGCATAACTGAACATTATTATTTGTTGGTTTTTTTGTTTGTTATTAAAAAACACTTTTATTTGATTGGATGGGTGAAATATGCTAATTTATTGAGACAGGTTTTTTGGGTTATCAGGAGTTGTATGCCAAAATCATCAGTATTAAAACAATAAAAGACCTGACAAATTTCAGTTGGTGGATAATGAATCTATAATATATGAAAGTTTAATTGTAATCATTACATTATGGTAAATAATGAAATTTAACACTATATGCTAATTTTTTGAGAAGGACCTGTATATGTTTTACAAATGCTAATGGTTTTGCTTTTTCGATCTAAAGAACCCAACAAATTATTCATAGAAACCACATTTATGACTTTACAATTTATAGCATTCATATACAATTTCTGTAAAATTTTTTAGTTATTTAGTAATAAATGTGCTGTACATTAGCAGGCTTACTATGATATCGATACAGTGTTGAAATGAATGGCATGTCTGATCATGTTTAGATTTTATTCATATTTTAATGATCTATGACTAGAAGCTTCTCTTTTTTAAGTTCTTCTCCTTATTCTCCATTACCTGAAGATTAACTTAAATGGTTATAAATTTGCACAGTGATAAGAAAGATAAGAAATACAGTGTATTAGCTAAACTAAAAAAAAATGTTTTTTCAAAATTCTATAATAATAACATGAGGAACTCAGGTTAACTTTGACAAATCTTCATATAACAAACCTTCCAAAACATAAGCTGCAGATTTAATCACTGGTCAAACCAACACTCATGATTCCATCATGACTTGGCCAGGAAGACTAGATTTTCACTCTCTTCTGATGAAAAGCTTTCAAAATCTCTGCTGATTTGCCTCTGAAGACTGAATCAATCTTCAGCAAAATTATTGGATATATTTCCATTGTTTACTTTCCATGCTATCATCTGGAAAGTCATTCAGATCCAATATTTAATGTTTAGTGAATGATAAAACAAAGTAATTTGCTTATGTACACTGTCGTCATTTTTTGTCAGTACTGGAACTATCACCATCTTAAATTACATCATCCTTTGATATATTCAAACTTAATTTGTGAAAAGCCCATTGACATGCCAGGATTCAAATAGTTGAATAAATACAACAATTGGTAATTTCTGAACATGTGTGCTCACCCTCAGTGGTTGGCACATGAAGCCGCTGAACATTAACGCTTAAGGTTTGGAAATGGAATTTAAATAAATGTTGAAAACTCTGCAACAGTAAATCTTCAGATTTCAGAATGCAAACTGATGGTTTAAGAATTAGAGCTGGTCTGGAGTAAAGGAAGCAAGTAGAATTTTGTATACAGCTATTTTTTAATGTTATTCTGTGGGTTTAATTATTTTTTTCCATTTACTTTGAAATTGGCAGATAGTAAGAGTGATTTGCCAACTCACATAAATGTCTGTAATTTAAACACATGTGTTTTATATTTTTTTCTTTCAATGATTGATTAGTTGATGGCATATATATTGCAGGTAAACATTATTAATTGGCATTTTTCTGAGAAATCCTTTTTGCGCTTAAGATCCTCAAAAAAATACATAACAGCATAATAGATATCTACAGTAAAGCAGGTAAGATTTCTTATACTCATCAATGGTGAAAAAGATTGAACATAATAAACTGATATTACACATTATTTTGCCCTGATACTGAAAGGTTTGATGTTAGTAGGCGATTTACATAATCTCTGTTGATTTGACTAAATTTTCATTTTCTCAAAGGGTGGTCATATATTTCATAATATAGTATAAAAATGGAATCTGACCAAAAGTCCTTTTCTCTGTAACAATTCATCAAAATGGTAATGAATGATCAGTTGTTTTAATTTTTTCCATTGAAGTAATAATTGCTGAGAAGTTTAAGCTCTACAAAATACAGCATCATGGTTGTTTAGCAATAAAACTTTTTAGTACATCAAGGTACATACAATTTGGTTAAATATTTGTGCATTTACAGTGATGAGCAAAAGGGTAACAATGTTTTGAACTTTTGACTTTCAGGATCCAAATCTCATTATCCACCTCTGATTCGAATGTGAGACTACCATCATTTTATAGAAAATCATCTTGGCTATCTCATGCATAAATTTGACTTGCAACTATTTAGCATATGATTAGTTATGCAGATTCTTGTCACATCACTGCATTCTTACTGTTTTGCTTCTAAAAATCTACATTTTAATTTATACTATATTGAAAGTATTTTGTAAATCCACCTTTAGCTTTCAATACTGTCTAAATCCTTCTGAGCATGCATTTGATCAGATTCAAGCATGCCTCTACCGAAATTTGATCCCTGGTCTTTTATACACATTCCCAAAGTTGGTGCATATTGGTCTATTCATTTGGTTATGTGTTGTGAATTCCATTCTGGAGCTCCTTCCTGTGGTTGCTAGTGGTATTTTTGTGAGTTCTGCCCTTGGGCTACCTCTGGTGGTTTCGAGTGGAACTGCTGCTCCGTTAGGTAGCTGTAGCAGCTGCCTTCACTAATCGCCTTGCCTGGGTTTGTTATTTAAACCTGCTCTGGGCTTTAGTCCATGCCTGCTGTCAATGTTCTTGGTTGGATTTGGTTCTCTCCTTGGAATTTTCATATGGCCAGTCCTTGTCTGCAAAAGATAAGTTTTTGCTGGTTTTTGTTTGTCCATTTGTTTGGACTCTGTTGCTTTGCAAATATGTCTCTTTTTGTCCAGCTTGTCACTATGTCTTATTCAGGCTAGCTGGAAGCTCTGGGAAAGCAGATTTGCCCCTCCACACCGTGAGTCGGTGTGGAGTTCATTTTTGTAAACTCTGCGTGGATTTTGTAGTTTTTTATACTGACCGCACAGTATCCTTTTCTCTCTGTCTATCTAGTTTAGTATTGGCCTCCTTTGCTGAATTCTGATTTCATTTCTGTGTATGTCATTTCCCTCTCCATTCACAGTCAATATTTGTGGGGGGCTATCTTTCCTTTTGGGGGTTTTCTCTGAGGCAAGATAGCTTTCTATTTCCTTCTTTAGGGGTAGTTATTTCTTAGGCTGTGTAGAGGTGTCTAGGGAGAGTCAGGAACATCCCACGGCTATTTCTAGTGTTGTTGTTAAGATTAGGGACTGCGGTCAGTAGAGATACCACCTTCTCAGAGCTCGCTCCATGTTGCGTTTTAGCCACCAGGTCATATCAATGTGGCCTCTTAACCACCAGGTCATAACAGTACAGCAGGCCCGAAATGAATTAAATGCATCTCAAAAGAAGGAAAAGAAAGTTCTGAACCATTTTTTTTTCTGTGCTCTGTTCTGTCTTTTTTTTCCTCTTGATATCTGGGTGGTGCTGAATATATGCTCTGGTATGGAGGTTCAGAGTTTGTTTTCTCGTGTGGATCAACTTGCTGCAAGAGTCCAGAGTATCCAAGATTATATTGTCCAGACTCCGGCTCTAGAGCCTAGAATTCCTACTCCTGATTTGTTTTTTGGGGACAGATCCAAGTTTTTGAACTTTAAAAATAGCTGCAAATTGTTTTTTGCTTTGAAACCCCATTCTTCTGGTGATACCATTCAGCAAGTAAAGATCATCATATCCTTACTGTGTGGTGATCCTCAAGACTGGGCTTTTGCTCTTGTAACAGGGGATCCGGCATTGTTGAGTGTGGATGCATTTTTTCAAGCGCTCGGATTGTTGTATGACGAACCTAACTCAGTAGAGCATGCTGAGAAAACACTGTTGGCCCTGTGTCAGGGTCAAGAAGCGGCAGAGTTATACTGCCAGAAATTTAGAAAATGGTCTGTGCTCACTAAGTGGAATGAAGAGGCTCTGGCTGCTATTTTCAGAAAGGGTCTTTCTGAAACCCTTAAAGATGTTATGGTGGGCTTTCCTACGCCTACCGGTTTGAGCGAATCTATGTCTCTAGCAATTCAGATTGATCGGCTCTTGCGTGAGCGCAAGGTGGTGCACCATATGGCAGTGTCCTCTCAGCAAAATCCTGACTCTATGCAATGTGATAGGATTTTGACTAGAGCAGAAAGACAGAAATTCAGACGTCAGAATGGCCTGTTTTTTTACTGTGGTGATTCTGCTCATGCTATTTCTGATTGCCCTAAGCGTACTAGGAGGGTTCCTGGGTCTGTTACCATTAGTACTGTACAGCCTAAATTTCTCTTGTCTGTTACCCTGATTTGCTCATTGTCGTCCTTCTCTGTTATGGCATTTGTGGATTCTGGCGCTGCCCTGAACTTAATGGACTTAGAATTTGCCAAGCGCTGTGGTTTTTCCTTGGAGCCTTTGCAGAGTCCTATTCCCTTAAGGGGGATTCATGCTACGCCATTGGCCAAGACTAAACCTCAGTATTGGACTCAGTTAACCATGTGTATAGCTCCAGCACATTAGGAAAATATTCGCTTTTCGGTGTTGCATAATTTGCATGATGTTGTTGTGCTGGGTTTTCCATGGTTACAGGTACATAACCCAGTGCTGGATTGGAGATCTATGTCTGTAACTGGTTGGGGTTGTCAGGGGATACATAGTGATATTCCTTTGATGTCCATTTCCTTGTCCCCTTCTTCTGAAGTTCCTGAGTTTTTGTCGGATTTCCAGGATGTATTTAATGAGCCTAAGTCCAGTTCTCTGCCTCCTCATAGGGACTGTGATTGTGCCATTAATTTGATTCCTGGCTGTAAGTTCCCTAAGGGCCGACTTTTCAATCTGTCTGTGCCAGAGCATGCCGCTATGCGGAGTTATGTAAAGGAGTCCTTGGAGAAGGGGCATATTCGCCCGTCTTCGTCACCGTTGGGAGCGGGATTTTTTTTTGTTGCCAAGAAGGATGGCTCCTTGAGACCCTGTATAGATTATCGCCTTCTCAATAAGATCACTGTCAAATTCCAGTACCCTTTACCTTTACTTTCTGATTTGTTTGCTCCGATTAAGGGTGCCAGTTGGTTTACTAAAATCGACCTTTGAGGGGCGTATAATCTCGTGCGTATTAAACAAGGTGATGAATGGAAAACAGCATTTAATATGCCCGAAGGCCATTTTGAACATCTTGTGATGCCATTCGGGCTCTCTAATCCTTTATCGGTATTTCAGTCCTTTATGCATGATATCTTCCGGAATTATCTGGATAAATTCGTGATTGGGTATTTGGATGATATTTTGGTTTTCTCCGATGATTGGGAGTCTCATGTAAAGCAGGTTAGGATAGTATTT
This sequence comes from Ranitomeya imitator, assembly GCF_032444005.1. Lineage (NCBI taxonomy): Eukaryota > Metazoa > Chordata > Amphibia > Anura > Dendrobatidae > Ranitomeya > Ranitomeya imitator. The sequence goes on along the minus strand of NC_091287.1, from coordinate 235,809,506 downwards.
CAGGTCCTACGTGCTAATGCGTTGTTTGTGAAGGGGTCTAAGTTCCTCTTTGGAGTTCAGAAGATTTCTTTTTTGGGTTTCATTTTTTCCCCCTCAGCTATTGAAATGGACCCTGTTAAAGTCCAGGCCATTCATGATTGGACTCAACCTACATCTGTAAAGAGCCTTCTGAAATTTTTGGGCTTTGCCAATTTTTATCGCCGCTTTATTGCTAATTTTTCTAGTGTGGTGAAGCCTTTGACCGATTTGACGAGGAAGGGCGCTAATGTGGTGAATTGGTCCTCTGCGGCTGTTGAGGCCTTTCAGGAGCTTAAACGTCATTTTACTTCTGCCCCTGTGTTGCATCAGCCAGATGTTTCTCTCCCTTTTCAGGTTGAGGATGATGCTTCTGAGATTGGGGCAGAGGCCGTTTTGTCTCAGAGAAATTCTGATGGCTCTTTGATGAAACCGTGTGCTTTCTTCTCCAGAAAGTTTTCGCCTGCTGAGCGTAATTATGATGTCGGCAATCAGGAGTTGTTGGCTATGAAGTGGGCATTTGAGGAGTGGCGACATTGGCTTGAGGGAGCCAAGCATCGCGTGGTGGTCTTGACTGATCACAAGAATCTGATTTACCTCGAGTCTGCTAAGTGGTTGAATCCTAGACAGGCTCGGTGGTCTCTGTTTTTCTCACGTTTTGATTTTGTGGTCTCGTATATTCCAGGTTCTAAGAATGTGAAGGCTGATGCCCTTTCTAGGAGTTTTTTGCCTGATTCTCTGGGAGTTCTTGAGCCGCCTGGCATCCTCAAGGAGGGGGTGATTCTTTCTGCCATCTCCCCTGATTTGCGGCGGGTACATCAGGAGTTTCAGGCTGATAAACCTGACCGCTGTCCTGTGGAGAAATTGTTTGTTCCTGATAGATGGACTAGTAGGGTAATTTCTGAGGTTCATTGTTCGGTGTTGGCTGGTCACCCTGGGATTTTCGGTACCAGAGATTTGGTGGCTAGGTCCTTTTGGTGGCCTTCCTTGTCGCGGGATGTGCGTTCGTTTGTGCAGTCCTGTGGGACCTGTGCTCGGGCTAAGCCTTGCTGTTCCCATGCCAGCGGGTTGCTTTTGCCTTTGCCTATTCCTGAGAGGCCCTGGACGCATATTTCCATGGATTTTATCTCTGATCTTCCTGTCTCTCAGAAGATGTCTGTCATCTGGGTGGTTTGTGACCGGTTTTCTAAGATGGTCCATTTGGTGCCGTTGCCTAAGTTGCCTTCCTCCTCTGATTTGGTTCCATTATTTTTTCAGCATGTGGTTCGTTTGCATGGTATTCCGGAGAATATTGTGTCTGACAGAGGTTCCCAGTTCATTTCTAGGTTTTGGCGGTCCTTTTGTGATAGAATGGGCATTGATTTGTCTTTTTCTTCTGCATTCCATCCTCAGACAAATGGCCAAACTGAGCGAACCAATCAGACCTTGGAAACCTATTTGAGATGCTTCGTGTCTGCTGATCAGGATGATTGGGTGACCTTTTTGCCGTTGGCCGAGTATGCCCTTAATAATCGGGCTAGTTCTGCTACCTTGGTTTCGCCTTTCTTTTGTAACTTTGGTTTTCATCCTCGCTTTTCTTCAGGGCAGCTTGAGCCTTCTGACAGTCCTGGTGTGGATTCCGTTGTGGACAGGTTGCAGCAAATTTGGACCCATGTGGTGGACAATTTGACGTTGTCTCAGGAAAAGGCTCAGCGTTTTGCTAACCGTCGTCGGTGTGTTGGTCCCCGGCTTCGTGTTGGTGATTTGGTCTGGTTGTCTTCTCGTCATGTTCCTATGAAGGTTTCTTCCCCTAAGTTCAAGCCTCGCTTTATTGGGCCTTATAAGATTTCTGAAATTATCAATCCAGTGTCTTTTCTTTTGGCCCTTCCAGCTTCCTTTTCCATTCATAATGTGTTCCATAGATCCTTGTTGCGGAGATATGTGGTACCTATGGTTCCCTCCGTTGATCCTCCTGCTCCGGTGTTGGTTGAGGGGGAATTGGAATATGTGGTGGAGAAGATTTTGGATTCTCATTTTTCAAGGCGGAAGCTTCAGTATCTGGTCAAGTGGAAGGGTTATGGCCAGGAGGATAATTCTTGGGTTGTTGCCTCCGATGTTCATGCTGCCGATTTGGTTTGTGCTTTCCATTTGGCTCGTCCTGATCAGCCTGGGAGCTCTGGTGAGGGTTCGGTGACCCCTCCTCAAGGAGGGGGGTACTGTTGTGAATTCCGTTCTGGAGCTCCCTCCTGTGGTTGCTAGTGGTATTTTTGTAAGTTCTGAACTTGGGCTCCCTCTGGTGGTTTCGAGTGGGACTGCTGCTCCTTTGGGTAGCTGTAGCAGCTGCCTTCACTAATCGCCTTGCCTGGGTTTGTTATTTAAACCTGCTCTGGGCTTTAGTCCATGCCTGCTGTCAATGTTCTTGGTTGGATTTGGTTCTCTCCTTGGAATTTTCATATGGCCAGTCCTTGTCTGCAAAAGATAAGTTTTTGCTGGTTTTTGTTTGTCCATTTGTTTGGACTCTGTTGCTTTGCAAATATGTCTCTTTTTGTCCAGCTTGTCACTATGTCTTATTCAGGCTAGCTGGAAGCTCTGGGAAAGCAGATTTGCCCCTCCACACCGTGAGTCGGTGTGGAGTTCATTTTTGTAAACTCTGCGTGGATTTTGTAGTTTTTTATACTGACCGCACAGTATCCTTTTCTCTCTGTCTATCTAGTTTAGTATTGGCCTCCTTTGCTGAATTCTGATTTCATTTCTGTGTACGTCATTTCCCTCTCCATTCACAGTCAATATTTGTGGGGGGCTATCTTTCCTTTTGGGGGTTTTCTCTGAGGCAAGATAGCTTTCTATTCCCTTCTTTAGGGGTAGTTATTTCTTAGGCTGTGAAGAGGTGTCTAGGAAGAGTCAGGAACATCCCACGGCTATTTCTAGTGTTGTTGTTAGGCTTAGGGACTGCGGTCAGTAGAGATACCACCTTCTCAGAGCTCGATCCATGTTGCGTTTTAGCCACCAGGTCATATCAGTGTGGCCTCTTAACCACCAGGTCATAACAGTTATCTATACAGTTTTATTTTCTAGTCTACCCACAAGTGTTTGATTGGGTTGAGGTCTTGGAACTGTGAGGGCCAATCCAGCACCTCTACTTCATTGTTATTGAACCATTTCTTCACCAATCTAAATGTATGCTTTGGGTCATTGTCCTGTTGGAAAAACTATGTCATAATTTTCATACCCATAGTACTCAAGTGTAAGATACTCACATATAGCTTAGCATAGAGACCACTATCGATCCTGGTCAAATATCCAACACCTTTGGATAAGAAACAACCGTATATCATGAGGCCTCCTCCACTAAACTTAACAGTTAATTCCATTTTTTCAATACATTAGCCCCGTTTCCCTTGTTTCTTCCAGACCCATTTGCACCCATCAGAACTTAGTCTGTCGGCTTTTGTCTCATTGTTCCTAATTACTTGTTTCCAATTTTCTGCTGTCCACTTTTTGTACTTTTTTGCAAACTAGAGCCAACGCTTTTTAAGATAATAGTGAAGTTGAGTCTTCTTCCCCTTTTTTCTGTCCACCATTCCAGACTTGCGTAATGTGCCTCACATAGTGCTTGCATAGACTTCTGTCATCTCACTATTATGAAGCTTACGAGCCACCTCCACTGCCATGTTTGTCATGCCAGAACTGATAAACGTTGTGAAGAGCCAACTTGTTGTCTCCAATATTTTGCCTGGACATCCTCCTTTTTGGCTTTTGAATGGATGGACAGACTTAGTTTCATATTCTTTCAACTGTCATGGCATGCATTATGCAGTTTGGCTATTTTCATTGTCGAGAGACCGCTATCGATGAGCTGGATGATGCTGTTTCTCTTTTTATGGTTGCTCCTCAATTTGAACTAGTGACCTTTCGCTTGGGACTCAACCTAGTAACACACTGATCCATTAGAGAATGTTGAGAATAGGCTGTGATTTGTAGTGTACAGATAGAAAAAGCTTTTTACACCACAAGAAAAACAATAACAATGCAATGGAATGACAATAATCTACATAACTAATCATATGCTAAATAGCTGCCAGTTAAATTTTGGATGAAATAGGCAAGATAATTGTTTATAAAATTATGGTAATCTCACATTCAAAGCATTAGGGTATGTGCACACGTATCTGTGAGGGCTGCGGATTTTTCCGCAGCGGATTTGAACATGGAATAGTCTGTGGGTGAGGATATAATACCGATACATTTTTGAACAAGTTTTTTAAGGCTTTTATAGCAGCAAAATGTACCAAAGAAGATGTAATACCCTATGAGTGAGCAATATATTATTGATACATGTTTAACCTCTTAGTGAAAGAGCCAATTTGGTACTTAATGACCAAGCCAATTTTTTCAATTCTGACCGCTGTCACTTTATGAGTAGGGTTGCTCGATCTGATCATGTAAAATCGGAATTATACCGATTTTCACTATGATCGGAATTCCTAATCCCGATTCCAATCTTTGAATGTGATCGGAAATCGGAAGTGCATATTTTTTTTGCTTGTGATTGACACATGAACCACCCAATAAAGAGCCTGAAAAGTGTGGGCACATCCTGAAACGCTAGTAGGCATTTTAACTACTGGCATGACTGTGATTGGCTGTGATCAGGCACTATAAGGCCATGTTCACATGTTGTGGTTTTTTCTGCAGATCCACAGCATTTTGGATGCTGCGGATCTGCAGCAGTTTTCAGGGGTCTGTGTGGGCTGCCAGGGGTCTGTGTGGGCCTGTCAGGGGTCTGTGCTGGCCTGCCGGGGGTCTGTGTGGGCTGCTGGTGGCTCTGTGCGGGCCTGTCGGGGGTCGTGCGTGCCTGTTGGCTACATACATACGACATACATACAACATACTACATGCGTACAACATACATATAACATACTACATACAACATACATACAACATACTACATACATATTACATACATACATACAACATACTACATACATACAACATACATGCTACATATATACATGCATACTACATATATTCAACATACATACTACATACATACAACATACTACATACAAGATACATACATACTACATACATACATACAACATACACACAACATACTACATACATACTACATACATACTACATACATGCTACATACATACTACATACATAAAACATACATACAACATACATACAGCATACTACATACATACAACATACATACATGCAACATACTGCATACTATATTTATACAACATACATACTACATACATACTACATACAATATATTCATACATTACATACAATACATATAACATACAGTACATATAACATAGAGTACATTCTCACCATCACTTGTCACTTTGATCCCCGAAGCCAGTGTCACCTGTAAAAAATATTAAAATAATAAACAAACAATAATGTCACGAGGCAGAAATAGGAAAACAGGAGATGAGGAATCTGGGCCCCTGAACTGCCCCTCAGGCTAGGGGAAGCCCTCTCTTTCCTTAACTTGGGGTTACCCTTGAAGGTAGTGAGGCCCAAGTCACTGATCTGTCCCTGTCTCCTGTTAAACCCTGAACTAAACCCCCAGCCCCCACCCGAGGGGGTGAACAGTGTAAACAGCACCACAAAGCAAATAAACAGGAATAAACAATATAAGAGTGAGGGGAACACGATACCAAAAGGTGTATGCACAAACTACAAAATAACAAAACTCAGAACTTAGCTTGTCCATGCCGCTGCAGACTCCACAGCAAAGATAATACAGCAACTGAGCTCCAAACACCAGACTTGGCTGACATCAGGGAGCTGCTACTGCGAGGTTGGTCTCCTGAACGGAACTGTATAACCAACAGTCAGCTGAAGCACCAGGTGACCTTATAAAGGATGGTGGGAGTGGTCACAAACATCAGCTGACCCTGCAGCAATGCAATGCAATAACACCAGTGGCCACCGGGGCGAGAAAACTGCATTAACTCCCAATGACCAGAAAAGGAAAAAGGTTTAAATCTGAGGGAACCAGATCTGCCACAGATTCAAACATGGATCGTGACAGTACCCCCCTTTCAATGAGTGGCCTCTGGACACTCAACATCAGACCTCACCAAACCTACCTACGGTGAGGACACCTCGATCCACCAGAGTTCATCCCATCAGTCACTTGACTCTCAGGTTTATGGCAAACGCGACCTGATGAAAATACCACCAAAGAAGGCGCCAGAAACCTCCAGAGGGCCGACCTGGGGAATGAGTTGTGTACATGCATAACTGGGGGTAACTCCAACTGAAAAGTCCCGGGGCTGAGAATGGCCGACACCCGATATGGCCCAATAACCCTTGAACTCCAGGTCCCAGTTGTACCCTTCCACCTGTTTTTTTTGGTGGACACTAGGGTTGAGCGACCTTGACCTTTTTAGAGTCGAGTCGTGTTTCGCGAAACCCGACTATCTTAGAAGTCGAGTCGAGTGGAATCGGCCGATTATGGCGAAAAGTCGGGTATCGCCCGAAACACGAAACCCAATGCAAGTCAATGGGGGAGCATAGTCGGCAGTGAGTGGAGGCCAGGAAAACACCTACACTGCCCATTTTAATGGCAAAAACATCCATTCTTGTTACAGAAGCTTGTCAATCGTAATTTACCTTATAATAATTGGAAGGCATTTGAAATTGGGGGTCATTTGGCTAAAGTTGTGGGGGGTAGGGCTGGTTCAAGTAATTAGTGGGCCCAGTAAATCTGTGGAGCAGGGAGAGGTAAGTATTTCAACTTTGCAAGTGCTGTGATCCTGAGCAAGCAGGGGGGCCCACTCGTTGGCATTGGCACTGGCACAGGGCCCCTCAAAGTACAGCGGTGTGTTTGCACGGCGGGGGCGCCTCCCACCGGCAGCAACACTTTTGCGTACTATGAGAGGCCCTGTGCCAGTGACGTCGCCAACTAGTATTCCTCCCCCCACCTGATGAAGGAACCTGCACTTTCATCTGCACCTTCCTCTTTGTCCCTGTGTAAGGTGGTATGGTATGCGGGAAGAGGAACCTGACTTTCAGCAGGGTCACAATCTTGCTGTGTAGCGTGCACAGGGAATTTTGCGTTATGGGTCAATGTACCAGCAGACTCATCTATCACTGGCTGGGCAATGGGCAGGATGAGGAGGAAACACAGATATAGGCCCAAAGAATAAAGTTGGCTAAATGCAGTTCAAAATTGGTAACACAGGACTAACCAGGGGGCATTGCAGTGGAGGACAACTGGAATGAGAGGCTGACACAGAGAGTTGGCCCAAATCAGTAAGTAGTCGAAATGCAGTTCAAAATTGGCAACCGTAGTAAACAGGCGGCACAGCTTTGTTCAGTGGAGGAGAACAGCAAGGAGTGGCAGACACCGATAGTAGGCCCCAACCCAACTAGTAGGCCAAATGCAGTCTAACATTAACAACTACTTAACGAGAGCCTGAAAATGGAATTTCAGGACAGGAAACCAGGAGAACAGCAAGGAGCTGCAGACACTGTTAGTAGGCCCCAAACCAACTAGTACGCCAAATGCAGTTGTTCCATTTAACCACTATTTAACAAGAGCCTGAAGATAGAAGCTCAGGAAAGGCAACCTGGAGAACACCTTGGAGTGGAACACACCGTCTCTACACCCCATACCTAATTTGTAGGTCTAATGCAGTGTAGTTTCCAACAACTACTAAACGAGAGCATTAAGATCGAAGCAATGGAGAGGAAACCTGGGGAACACCTTGGAGTGGAACACACCATCTCTCTACACCCCATACCCAATTTGTAGGCCTAATGCAGTGTAGTTTCCAACAACTACTAAACGAGAGCCAGAAGATCGAAGCAATGGAGAGGAAACCTGGGGAACACCTTGGAGTGTAACACACCATCTCTCTACACCCCATACCCAATTTGCAGGCCTAATGCAGTGTAGTTTTCTACAACTACTAAACGAGAGTCGGAAGACCGAAGCAATGTGGACGAAACCTGGGGAACACTTTGGAGTGGAACACACAATCTCTCTATACCCCATACCCAATTTGTAGACCTAATGCAGTGTAGTTTTCTACAACTACTAAACGAGAGTCGGAAGACCGAAGCAATGTGGACGAAACCTGGGGAACACCCCCTGACGAAGAACTAAGATCCGAAACGCGCGTCGGGGTGCGCTTTTACGGGACCTGGCTGACCCTCATATTAAGGTATAGTGTGTATACATCCCCAGTTGTTTTACTCCGGGCACTTATATTGTTTTGATTGCGGGGCCCCTGCTGTATCTCCCCTTCTGAGGAGTAGGCTGCACATTGCATTGCACAATTAGGGCACCTGGACACTCGGTGTTGTGGTATTGGTATTATACCTAAGAGCCTCCACATACTTATTGATAGCCCCCATTTTTTGCGATATTTTGCACATTATGTTCTAGTACTTGGTCACTTTACATAAATTATAATCCTGCCCTATTACTCTGCTCTTTATTCATTTGCACCTTATATTAATTACACTATATATTGTGAAGCATACTACATGCGGTTTGAGAGATATATATTGGCAGTTGTCAGCACTTGACATTTTGCACCTTACATTTGCATATTATACGGTTTTGTATTCATTGTTTTTTATCTCACAGTTTTAGAATTTACACTTGTTTTAGCCTGATACATATATATGTATGTATGTGTATATATATGTATATATATATATATATATATATATATATATATATATATATATATACTGGCATTAATTTTATTTTTCTTGCACTTTACCACCCTTTTTTTCATACACCACCCAACTATATATTTTGAGGCATATTGTGAGGCATATTGTGAGGTATACCACTATCCATGTAGGTTGATATATAGTAGTGGCCTTTAAAACTTGACATCCTGCACCTTATATATTGCTATTTGCACAATTTACCATCTGGTTGATATATTGCTAAGTTCTGTATTTTTTATCATCTCTCTTGGGGTTGCACTACCTTGGACTTATAATATATGTATACAATTGGGTCAGCCTCTACCATCTTCTTTTATTAGATTTTAATTATTTATGTAAATATTTTTCTTGTCCTGTTATGCGCACAAATTGTTATATTATTTTACTTGCCAATCAGTTATAATTAGTGTTGAGCATTCCGATACCGCAAGTATCGGGTATCGGCCGATATTTGCGGTATCGGAATTCCGATACTGAATTCCGATACTTCCCGCGTATCGGATACCGGAATCGGAAGTTCCCAGAATTCAAATTGAACGCAGCAGCCAATGAGGAATGAATGAAAGTGTGGGCACATCCTGTTTAGCATGGTGGGCATGTAAGTACTGGCAAGGCTGGGATTGGCTGCTGAAATGATGTCACTCTGCACTATAAAAAAGCGCTGCCGCCATTTTGCGCTCACTCTGCTGTGATTTCAGTTAGGGACAGGACGCTGTGTTCTAACTGAGGGCCAGTCGAGCTAGCTAATTGCTTTATTTTCCTTTCCAAAGGCTAATTTAGCAAAACGCTGTGTGTTCTTCACTGTTCACCTTGCTCTTGCCTTGCAGCGCTGTTTTAACAGCGTTCTGCAAGGTCTCTGTGTGTGTGTGTGTGTGCAGCTCACTCTGTAGTCTGTGTGCAGCCATATACCCGGTTGTATTCAGCTCAGGGGGGGTTCACACTGCCTCACACAGTTGTTCTTTTTTGCTCTTAGTGCAGCCTGCTGCACATTTTTTCTCAAATTTCCTATTAGTGTTTTTCCACCAGTCTCCAGCTCTATTGTGGAAAAACACTACATAGGATAACCTAGAGGGGGGTTTTTGGGCCTTGCAGCGCCGTTTACGGCTGTCTGCACGGTCTCCGTGTGAGCCCAGCTCGCCCTGTAGTCTGTGTGCAGCCATAGCCGGTTGGATTCAGCTCAGGGTTCGTTACTGGCTCATACCTTGAGAAAAATTTTCCTTTTTTTCAAATAGTGCAGCCTGTTTAAAATTTGAAAAAAAAAATTCCTATTAGTGTCTTTCCACTCGTATCCAGCTAAATAGTGGAAAAACACTATATAGGATAACCGAGAGGAGGGTTTTTTGGCCTTGCAGCGCCGTTTACGGCTGTCTGCACGGTCTCCGTGTGAGCCCAGCTCGCCCTGTAGTCTGTGTGCAGCCATAGCCGGTTGGATTCAGCTCAGGGTTCGTTACTGGCTCATACCTTGAGAAAAATTTTCCTTTTTTTCAAATAGTGCAGCCTGTTTAAAATCTGAAAAAAAAAATTCCTATTAGTGTCTTTCCACTCGTATCCAGCTAAATAGTGGAAAAACACTATATAGGATAACCGAGAGGAGGGTTTTTTGGCCTTGCAGCGCCGTTTACGGCTGTCTGCACGGTCTCCGTGTGAGCCCAGCTCGCCCTGTAGTCTGTGTGCAGCCATAGCCGGTTGGATTCAGCTCAGGGTTCGTTACTGGCTCATACCTTGAGAAAAATTTTCCTTTTTTTCAAATAGTGCAGCCTGTTTAAAATTTGAAAAAAAAAATTCCTATTAGTGTCTTTCCACTCGTATCCAGCTAAATAGTGGAAAAACACTATATAGGATAACCTAGAGGAGGGTTTTTTGGCCTTGCAGCGCCGTTTACGGCTGTCTGCACGGTCTCTGTGTGAGCGCAGCTCGCCCTGTAGTCTGTGTGCAGCCATAGCCGGTTGGATTCAGCTCAGGGTGCGTTACTGCCTCATACCTTGAAAAACAATTTCCTTTTTTTCAAATAGTGCAGCCAGTTTAAAATTTGAAAAAAAAAATTCCTATTAGTGTCTTTCCACTCGTATCCAGCTAAATAGTGGAAAAACACTATATAGGATAACCGAGAGGAGGGTTTCTTGGCCTTGCAGCGCCGTTTACGGCTGTCTGCACGGTCTCCGTGTGATTTAAACTAGCTCTGTAGCCCGATCTGCACCAAAAAAAAGGTTAAGTTCACCAAACACAACTTACACTTGTGTAGGCCACATTTGAAAAATAATAAAGTTTAGTCCACAATTTACAACATTAGTGTTTCTTACACCTGTTAGGAGGAGCATTACAGGAATAAGCACACTAAGGCCTTAGTACTTTTCTGCTTATCTTTATCTGTCAACCAAGATGAAGAGGGCAGGGAGTAAGGCACGTGGGCGTGGGCGCGGAGCAGGGAGAGGAGCAGGGAGAGGACGTGGTGATTCTGTGCCTGCTGCGGGCGCCGGTGACTCGTCGTCACTCAGTTTCAGCAGGGAACAGTCCTTCATGCGCAGCTTTGTCGGAGAGCGCCGTGCACCGCTGCTGCGTGAAGACCAAATTGAAGCCGTTGTCGGGTGGATGGCAGCTAACGCCTCGGCATCGACTTCAGTTAGTGCCACATCCTCTCAGGCACAGAGCACTGGAGAGCAGCCATCTGTCTCTTCACCACCTGCCAAATTGGCCAGGCAGTCAGAGAGCCCAGGACAGGAGCCGTCTCTACTTCTGTTCTCTGAATCTCTTGGCTTGGAAACAGGGGGCCAGCCAAGCAGCATTGGAGAAATGGAAGAAGAGGCAGTGTGCAGTGATGCCCAACACCTTTTTCTCTCTGACTCTGAAGAGGCAGGTGGGCCAGTGCCTCCGGTGACCACAGCGCAGTACGCATCTGATGATGAAACTCAGGTGCCGCTTTCTCGTGCGTACTGTGCTGCTGAGACTACCCAGGAGGAGCAGTTGGTGGCAGAGGGTAGTGGAGATGATGAGGTCCTTGACCCATCGTGGCGTGAGGAACAGGAAGGTGGTGGGAGCAGCTCAGAGGAAGAGCTTCCTCTTACGGGCCAAAGAGGGAGAGGGAGGGGGAAGACTGCGGAGCCTGTAGCCTCCACTTTGGCACCCGTTAGGAGCCTGTCTCTTTCCAAAGCCAAAAAGGGCGCTCCCAAGACTTGCAGTGCCTGGTCCTTTTTTGACACAGTTGCAGATGACATTTGTTTTGTCAAATGCAAGCTGTGTCATCATAAAGTAAAAAGAGGGAAAAATGTCAGCAACCTCAATACCACAAATATGTGGAAACATGTGCGGACCAGGCACGCGGTGGAGTTACAGAAACACACTGAAGATGTAGGCCAACCAACAGCGGCAGCTACCACCTCTTCAGCTCGTGTTGCCTCTTCCTCCAGCTCACGCACAGCTGGTTTGGCTTCCTCCCAGAGACCTTGTGTAATTCCACCCACAGCACCACCTTCCCAGTCATCCTCACACTCCCAGTCTACTCTACAGCCATCGGTAGTACAGGCATGGGAGAAAAGGCGGGCATTCTCGGCCAACCACCCCCGAGCACAGGCTCTGAATGCAGGCATTGCCAAACTGTTGTCCCTGGAAATGCTCTCGTTCAGGCTGGTGGAGACTGACAGCTTCCGTGACTTGATGGCATTGGCAGTCCCACAGTACAAGGTGCCCAGCCGCTTTTACTTCAGCAGGCAGGCTGTCCCTGCCCTGCACAGGCATGTTGAGGCAAACATAAAACATGCGCTACTGAACGCCGTCAGTAGCAAGGTCCACCTCACCACCGATGCGTGGACCAGTCAGCATGGACAGGGGCGATATATTTCCCTCACTGCCCATTGGGTTAATGTTGTTGAGCCAGGTACAGATCGTGCGAGTGGCGCAGGACATGTCCTGCCCACTCCAAGGATTGCAGGAATCCAGTCTGTACGCATCGACTCCTCCTCTTACACCAGTTCCTCTGATTCCTCTCTGCAGGATCCGTCACAGTCCACCCCCACATGGACCCGTGAACGTTTACCTATGACCGACATGAGCACAGCCGTGGCCAAACGTCAGCAGGCCGTCTTGAAACTAGTTTCATTGGGGCATCGAAGCCACACAGCGCAGGAGCTCTGGAATGCTATAAAGCAGGAGAGCGATGTGTGGTTACTGCCAGCGAATCTCCAGCCAGGCATGGTAGTGTGTGACAATGGCCGAAATCTGGTGGCAGCTTTGGCCCTTGGCAACCTCACTCACATCCCATGTCTGGCACATGTGCTCAATTTGGTTGTGCAGAGTTTTCTGAGGGACTATCCGGATCTTGATGCCCTGCTGCACAAGGTCCGCCTAGAGTGTGCTCACTTGCGGCGTTCCAGCTTGGCCAGATCCCGCATTGCTGCTCTGCAGCGCCGATTCCGCCTTCCGGAACACCGCATCATATGTGACCTACCTACCCGGTGGAATTCCACGTTACATATGTTGGAGCGGTTGTGTGAGCAGCAGCAAGCAGTTATGGAGTACCAGCTGCATCAGGCGCAAAGAAGTCGCAGTCAGCGCCGATCAGACTTCACAACCACAGAGTGGGCCACTATGAAGGACGTCTGCCAGGTTTTGCGTCCTTTTGATTATTCCACGCGGATGGCAAGTGCAGATGATGCACTAGTCAGCATGACTGTCCCCCTTATCTGCCTGCTTCAGCAAACTTTGCAAGGGTTAAGGGATGATGTGGTGGAAGAGGTGGAGGATGAGGAGTCACCTTTTCCATCAGCTTCTGGAGAGTCAGCGCCACGTGGTTCCTCACAAAGGGGTACGCAGGGGCCAATTTGTGAGGAGGATGAGGAGGAGTCAATGGAGGAGGAAGAGCTCCGTCCAGAGGAGGGAGCGACACAATTGTCCAGTGGTCAGTGTGTACAGCGAGGGTGGGGTGATGACGAGCGGGCAGAGATCATGTCTCAAGCAGGGGACAGCATTTCTGGGCCGGTTGGCACTCTGCAGCACATGGTGGATTTCATGCTGCAGTGCCTGAGAAACGACCGCCGCATCGACCACATTCTCAACATGCCTGATTATTGGGTGTTCACCCTCCTCGATCCTCGCTACCGGGACAACGTCCAAAACCTCATCCCTGCGTTGACCCGGGAGCGTAAATTGCGGGAGTACCACGACACACTGGTGAATTCCATCATCTTCTCCTGTCCAACTGAGAGGAGTGCTGCTAGTGCTTTACAAAGCAGCTCAGTGCGTCGAGGCAGTGGGGGAGGCTCTGCCCAAAGAGGGAGCAGAAGCAGTGCCTCTGCCCAAGGCAAGCCCAGTATGGCACAACTCTGGCACACTTTTGTGTGCCCGCCCCAAATGTCTACACCATCACCGGCGGCTCCAGTCAGCAGGAGGCAACGGTTCCGTCAGATGGTGACAGACTACATGGCTTGCCCTCTTACTGTACTCCCAGACGGCTCTTCCCCGTTCAAGTTTTGGGTCTCTAAGCTGGATACATGGCCAGAGCTAAGCCAGTATGCATTGGAGGTGCTGGCTTGCCCTGCGGCTAGTGTCTTATCGGAACGTGTCTTTAGTGCCGCAGGTGGTGTACTAACAGACCGTCGCATGCGACTATCCTCCGATAACGTTGACCGGCTTACTTTCCTGAAAATGAACCAGGCCTGGATCTCGCAGGAATTTGCCACTCCTCTGCCTGATTAAGTAATTGGGTGTCATCCAGGTCTCCTGCTGTGTTCATCTTTCTACCACCTGAACTGCTATTCCTGGGCTCCAACACCGCCAGTTGCGGCTCAGAAGTGCAGGCTGCACAGTAAAAACATACGACCCAGTGTTATTGGGTTTCAGTAACGTCAGCTGATCCCCAGCTGTGTAGTCGGCAATGTGTCCTGCGACCGCCACGCTGGCACAACAACCTAAATGTAAGGGAACCTGTCCCCCCCCCCCCCCCCGTCGTTTGTTACTGAAAGAGCCATCTTGTGCAGCAGTAATGCTGCACAAGGAAAAGGTAGCTCTTTTTTTTTAGCTCTTTGCACACGCAGAACTTAACACTTATAAAATGTGTTCACTGATACCGTTATACCGTCCCGGAGCTGGGACTTTCCTTCGTAATGTGACGCAGCACAGCCGTCATTCCTACCCCCTTGGTGCCATGCGCTGCCTCCTCAGCGTTGTTTTAAGCTGTCACGGAGCCTGCGCTGTTCTGTTATCCCTTGGGCATGCCCTATTTGCGCTGCCTGTCTTCTGACATAATTTGGTGTCAGGCTGGCTGCGCCTGTGCGGCCGCGGTGCCCGAGATCCCGCCTCGCAGTGTCTTCTGATTGAGTCACACTGCGGGCCTGGGATCCATGGGCATGCGCAGTGCATATCTTCCCCTCGGGCTCTCGCTCATTTCCCTCCGCCTTCTTTAGACTGTGCGCCGTCAGCTGATCCCTAGCATGCCACGGCCGTGACACCGCACAGTCTGAAGAAGAGGGAAGGAGGGGAGTGAGAGTCGAGGTTATGCACTGTGCATGCCCATGGTTCCAAGGCCCGCAGTGGGATTACGTTAGATGAGACTGCGAGGTGGGATCTGGAGCAGCGTGGACGCACAGGCACTGACAGCCTGACACCAAATTATGTCAGAAGACAGGCAGCGCTAATTGGGCATGGCCAAGGGCTAACAGAACAGCGCAGGCTCCGTGGCAGCTTAAAACAACGCTGAGGAGGCAGCGCACGGCATCAAGGGGATAGGAATGACAGCTGTGCTGTGTCCCATTACGAAGGAAATTCGCACCTCCGGAACGGTTTAACGGTATAAAGGGACACATTTTTAGTGTTTACTTCGGTGTTTGCAAGGAGCATAATTAAAAGAGCAACCTTTTCCTTTTGCATCCTTAGTGCTGCACAACATGGCTCTTTCAGCTACAAACGTCTTGGGGGGGGGGGTTAAAGGTTTCCTTTCAACTTGCTCCAATCAGGCTTCGGCCTACACTCTGTTCCTCTGCTCCTCCTGCTGTCCCTGGGCTCTAACACCGCCAGTTGGTGCCTGGAAGTGCTGTGTGCACAGTCAACAGTCGCTCCTCTGTTATTGGGGTTCAGTAACGTCAGCTGATCCCCAGCTGTGTGTGCGGCAATACCTCCAATCTGCTCCTCCTGCTGTCCCTGGGCTCTAACACCGCCAGTTGGTGCCTGGAAGTGCTGTGTGCACAGTCAACAGTCGCTCCTCTGTTATTGGGGTTCAGTAACGTCAGCTGATCCCCAGCTGTGTGTGCGGCAATACCTCCAATCTGCTCCTCCTGCTGTCCCTGGGCTCTAACACCGCCAGTTGGTGCCTGGAAGTGCTGTGTGCACAGTCAACAGTCGCTCCTCTGTTATTGGGGTTCAGTAACGTCAGCTGATCCCCAGCTGTGTATCCGGCAACGTGTCATGCGACCGCCACGCTGGCACAACTAAAATGTAAGGGGACCTGTCCCCCCCCCCCCCTAGGCGTTTGTTACTGAAAGAGCCACCATGTGCAGCACTAATACTGCACAAGGGAAAGGTCGCTCTTGAAATTATGCTCCTTGCAAACGCTGAACTACACACTCATGTAATGTGTCCCCTCACACCGTCCAACCGTCCTGGAGGTGGGACTTTCCTTTGTAATGTGACGCAGCACAGCCGTCATTGCTACCCCCTTGGCACCGTGCGCTGCCTCCTTAGCGTTGTTTGATTCCGTCATGGACCCTGCGCTGTTATGTTATCCCTTGGCCATGCACAGTTTGCGCTGCCCGTCCTCTGACATCATTTGTTGTCGTCCTGGCTGCGCCTGTGCGTCCACGCTGCCCGAAATCACACCTCGCAGTGTCGTCTAATGTGATCCCTGTTATGACCCCAATGGCGAGGGTCTCAGAGGAACGTGGAAGTCTGCAAGATACAAAAATCCAGCTCATAGGGCAGTGGTAACTGGGTTGACCATATATCTACTCCTAACGCCAACACTAGAAGTAGCCGGGGGTCATACCTACGTTGATCCTAGATGACTCGCGCCAGCCGGAGAATCTAAATACCCCTAGTAGAGGAAAACAAAGACCTCTCTTGCCTCCAGAGAAAGGGACCCCAAAGCAGGATAGAAGCCCCCCACAAATAATAACGGTGAGGTAAGAGGAAATGACAAACACAGAAATGAACCAGGTTTAGCACAGAGAGGCCCGCTAACTAATAGCAGAATATAGAAAGGTAACTTATATGGTCAACAAAAAACCCTATCAAAAATCCACACTGGAAATTCAAGAACCCCCGAACCGTCTAACGGTCCGGGGGGAGAACACCAGCGCCCTAGAGCTTCCAGCAAAAGACAGAATACAGATTAGGAACAAGCTGGACAAAAATACAAAACCAAAAACAAATAGCAAAAAGCAAAGTAAATGACTTAGCTGAATAACCGGACCAGGATCAGTAGACAAGAGCACAGCAGATTAGCTCTGATAACTACGTTGCCAGGCATAGAACTGAGTGTCCAGGGAGCTTATAAAGCAACGCCCCTAACTAACGACCCAGGTGCGGATAAAAGGAAAGACAGAAAAACCAGAGTCAAAAAACTAGTAACCACTAGAGGGAGCCAAAAAGCAAATTCACAACAGTACCCCCCCCTTAGTGAGGGGTCACCGAACCCTCACCACGACCACCAGGGCGATCAGGATGAGCGGCATGAAAGGCACGAACTAAATCGGCCGCATGAACATCAGAGGCGACCACCCAGGAATTATCCTCCTGACCATAGCCCTTCCACTTGACCAGGTACTGAAGTCTTCGCCTGGAGAGGCGAGAATCCAAGATCTTCTCCACCACGTACTCCAACTCGCCCTCAACCAACACCGGAGCAGGAGGCTCAGCAGAAGGAACTACAGGCACAACGTACCGCCGCAACAAGGACCTATGAAATACATTGTGAATAGCAAACGACACAGGAAGATCCAGACGAAAAGATACAGGATTAAGGATTTCCAATATCTTGTAAGGACCAATAAAACGAGGTTTAAATTTGGGAGAGGAGACCTTCATAGGAACAAAGCGGGAAGAAAGCCATACCAAATCCCCAACGCGTAGTCGGGGACCCACACCGCGGCGGCGGTTGGCAAAGCGCTGAGCCCTCTCCTGTGACAACTTCAAGTTGTCCACCACATGATTCCAGATCCGCTGCAACCTATCCACCACAGAATCCACCCCAGGACAGTCAGAAGACTCCACATGACCTGAAGAAAAGCGAGGATGGAAACCAGTGTTGCAGAAAAAAGGCGAAACCAAAGTGGCGGAACTAGCCCGATTATTAAGGGCAAACTCAGCCAACGGCAAGAATGTCACCCAATCGTCCTGATCAGCAGAGACAAAACACCTCAAATAAGCCTCCAAAGTCTGATTGGTTCGCTCCGTCTGTCCATTAGTCTGAGGATGGAAAGCAGAGGAAAACGACAAATCAATGCCCATCCTACTACAAAAGGATCGCCAGAACCTGGAAACGAACTGGGATCCTCTATCTGACACAATATTCTCAGGGATGCCGTGCAAACGAACCACGTTCTGGAAAAACACAGGAACCAGATCGGAAGAGGAAGGCAGCTTAGGCAAAGGAACCAAATGGACCATCTTGGAGAAGCGATCACATATCACCCAGATAACAGACATGCCCTGAGATAGCGGAAGATCAGAAATGAAATCCATGGAGATATGTGTCCAAGGTCTCTTCGGGACAGGCAAGGGCAAGAGCAACCCGCTGGCACGAGAACAGCAAGGCTTAGCTCTAGCACAAGTCCCACAGGACTGCACAAATGACCGCACATCCCTTGACAAAGAAGGCCACCAAAAGGACCTGGCCACCAGATCTCTGGTGCCAAAAATTCCCGGGTGACCTGCCAACACCGAGGAATGAACCTCGGAAATGACTCTGCTGGTCCACTTATCCGGAACAAACAGTCTGTCAGGTGGACAAGACTCAGGCCTATCAGCTTGAAATCTCTGCAACACACGTCGCAGATCCGGAGAAATAGCTGATAAGATAACTCCATCCTTAAGAATACCAACAGGATCAGCGACTCCAGGAGCATCAGGCACAAAGCTCCTAGAAAGAGCATCGGCCTTCACATTCTTTGAACCTGGTAAATACGAGACAACAAAATCAAAGCGGGAGAAAAACAATGACCAGCGGGCCTGTCTCGGATTAAGGCGTTTAGCAGACTCGAGATACATCAGATTTTTGTGATCAGTCAAGACCACCACACGATGCTTAGCACCCTCGAGCCAATGACGCCACTCCTCAAATGCCCACTTCATGGCCAACAACTCCCGATTGCCCACATCATAATTTCGCTCGGCAGGCGAAAACTTCCTAGAGAAAAAGGCACAAGGTTTCATAACAGAGCAACCAGGGCCTCTCTGCGACAAAACGGCCCCTGCTCCAATCTCCGAAGCATCCACCTCAACCTGAAAGGGAAGTGAGACATCGGGCTGGCACAAAACAGGCGCCGAAGTAAACCGGCGTTTCAACTCCTGGAAAGCCTCCACGGCAGCAGGAGCCCAGTTAGCTACATCGGAGCCCTTCTTGGTCATATCCGTCAAAGGTTTCACAACGCTAGAAAAATTAGCGATAAAACGACGGTAGAAGTTAGCGAAACCCAAGAACTTCTGAAGACTCTTAACTGACGAGGGCTGAGTCCAATCAAGAATAGCTCGGACCTTGACCGGGTCCATCTCCACAGCAGAAGGGGAAAAAATAAACCCCAAAAAGGGAACCTTCTGTACACCAAAGAGACACTTTGAGCCTTTGACAAACAAAGAATTTTCACGCAAAATTTTAAAGACCAACCTGACCTGCTCCACATGCGAGTCCCAATCATCAGAAAAAACCAAAATATCATCCAGATAAACGATCAAAAATTTATCCAGATACTTCCGGAAAATGTCATGCATAAAGGACTGAAAAACTGAAGGCGCATTGGAGAGCCCAAAAGGCATCACCAAGTACTCAAAATGACCTTCGGGCGTATTGAATGCGGTTTTCCATTCATCACCTTGCTTAATGCGCACAAGGTTGTACGCACCACGAAGGTCTATCTTGGTGAACCACTTGGCACCTTTAATTCGGGCAAACAAGTCAGACAACAGCGGCAGAGGATACTGAAATTTGACAGTGATCTTATTTAAAAGCCGATAATCAATACAAGGCCTCAAAGATCCGTCCTTTTTAGCCACAAAAAAGAATCCTGCACCAAGAGGGGAAGAAGACGGACGAATATGTCCTTTCTCCAAAGACTCCTTGATATACGAACGCATAGCGGTATGTTCAGGTACCGACAGATTAAAGAGTCTTCCCTTAGGAAATTTACTGCCTGGAATCAAATCTATAGCACAGTCACAGTCCCTATGAGGAGGCAATGCACTGGACCTGGACTCGCCAAAGACATCCTGATAATCAGACAAATACTCCGGAACTTCCGAAGGCGTAGAAGAAGCAATAGACACAGGCAGGATATCCCCATGAATACCACGACAGCCCCAACTAGAAACTGACATAGCCTTCCAGTCCAGGACGGGATTATGGGTCTGTAACCATGGCAGCCCTAAAACAACCAAATCATGCATTTTATGTAAAACAAGAAAACGTATCACCTCGCGGTGTTCAGGAGTCATGCACATGGTAACCTGTGTCCAATACTGCGGTTTATTTGCTGCCAATGGCGTAGCATCAATACCCCTAAGAGGAATAGGATTTTCTAATGGTTCAAGAGTAAAACCACAGCGCTTAGCAAATGACAGATCCATAAGACTCAGGGCAGCACCTGAATCTACAAACGCCATGACAGGATAAGACGACAGTGAGCAAATCAAAGTTACAGACAGAATAAATTTAGGTTGCAAATTTCCAGCGGTGACCGGACCAACAACCTTAGCTATACGTTTAGAGCATGCTGAGATAACATGTGTAGAATCACCACAGTAGTAGCACAAGCCATTCCGGCGTCTATGAATTTTCCGCTCATTTCTGGTCAGGATTCTATCACATTGCATTAAATCAGGTGTCTGTTCAGACAACACCATAAGGGAATTTGCGGTTTTTCTATCACATTGCACCGAATTAGGTGTCTGTTCAGACAACACCATGAGGGAATTTGCGGTCTTGCGCTCCCGCAATCGCCGGTCAATTTGAATAGCCAGTGCCATAGCATCATTCAGACCTGTGGGAATGGGAAAACCCACCATAACATCTTTAATGGCATCAGAAAGACCATTTCTAAAATTAGCGGCCAGTGCACAGTCGTTCCAATGTGTCAGCACGGACCATTTCCGAAATTTTTGGCAATACACTTCAGCCTCGTCCTGCCCCTGAGACATAGCCAGCAGGGCCTTTTCTGCCTGAATCTCAAGATTGGGTTCCTCATAAAGTAAACCGAGCGCCAGAAAAAACGCATCAATATCAGCCAATGCCGGATCTCCTGGCGCCAGCGAAAAAGCCCAATCTTGAGGGTCACCCCGTAAGAACGAAATAACAATTTTTACTTGCTGAGCGGAGTCTCCAGATGAACAGGGTCTCAGGGACAAAAACAATTTACAATTATTCTTGAAATTCCTAAACTTAAACCTGTCTCCGGAAAACAGTTCAGGAATCGGTATCTTAGGTTCTGACCCAGGACTTCTGATAACATAATCTTGTATGCCCTGCACACGAGTAGCCAGCTGGTCCACACTTGTAATCAAGGTCTGGACATTCATGTCTGCAGCAAGCATAAGCCACTCTGAGGTAAAGGGGATGAAGGAAAAAAAAAAAAAAAAAAAAAAATGAGAGAGGAAAAAAAAAAACTCAGAATCTTCTTTCTTATAATCCCTCTTTTGCAATGCATTAAACATTTAATATAGGCCTGGCAAACTGTTATGACCCCAATGGCGAGGGTCTCAGAGGAACGTGGAAGTCTGCAAGATACAAAAATCCAGCTCATAGGGCAGTGGTAACTGGGTTGACCATATATCTACTCCTAACGCCAACACTAGAAGTAGCCGGGGGTCATACCTACGTTGATCCTAGATGACTCGCGCCAGCCGGAGAATCTAAATACCCCTAGTAGAGGAAAACAAAGACCTCTCTTGCCTCCAGAGAAAGGGACCCCAAAGCAGGATAGAAGCCCCCCACAAATAATAACGGTGAGGTAAGAGGAAATGACAAACACAGAAATGAACCAGGTTTAGCACAGAGAGGCCCGCTAACTAATAGCAGAATATAGAAAGGTAACTTATATGGTCAACAAAAAACCCTATCAAAAATCCACACTGGAAATTCAAGAACCCCCGAACCGTCTAACGGTCCGGGGGGAGAACACCAGCGCCCTAGAGCTTCCAGCAAAAGACAGAATACAGATTAGGAACAAGCTGGACAAAAATACAAAACCAAAAACAAATAGCAAAAAGCAAAGTAAATGACTTAGCTGAATAACCGGACCAGGATCAGTAGACAAGAGCACAGCAGATTAGCTCTGATAACTACGTTGCCAGGCATAGAACTGAGTGTCCAGGGAGCTTATAAAGCAACGCCCCTAACTAACGACCCAGGTGCGGATAAAAGGAAAGACAGAAAAACCAGAGTCAAAAAACTAGTAACCACTAGAGGGAGCCAAAAAGCAAATTCACAACAGATCCCACAGTGGGCCTGGTATCCATGGCCATGCGCAGTGCATATACTAGCCTCTCACTCCCCTTCTTCACGCTTCTTCAGACTAGGCGGCGTCAGCTGATCCCTAATAGCATGCCACGGCCGTGACGCCGCACAGTCTGAAGAAGCAGGAAGGAGGTGAGTGAGAGGCGATGATATGCACTGCGCATGCCCATGGATCCCTGGCCCGCAGTGGGACTACATTAGATGACACTGCAAGGTTGGATCTCGGGCCGCTTGGACGCACAGGCACTGCCAGCCTGACACCTACATGATGTCAGAAGACGGGCACCGCTAACTGTGCATGGCCAAGGGATAACATTACAGTGCGGGCTCCGTGACAGAACCAAACAACGTTGAGGAGGTGGTGCCCGGCACCAAGGGGGTTGGAATGACGGCTGTGCTGTGTCACATTACAAAGGAAAGTCCCACTTCCGGGATGGTTTGACGGTGTGAGGGGACACATTATATGAGTGTGTACTTCAGCGTTTGCAAGGAGCATAATTTTCGGAGCCACCATTTTCCATGTGCAG
The DNA here is from genome assembly GCF_032444005.1 of Ranitomeya imitator. Lineage (NCBI taxonomy): Eukaryota > Metazoa > Chordata > Amphibia > Anura > Dendrobatidae > Ranitomeya > Ranitomeya imitator. The sequence goes on along the minus strand of NC_091287.1, from coordinate 235,786,622 downwards.
TATTACTGCTGTACAAGATGGCTCTTTCAGCAACAAATGCCTGGGGGGGGGGTTAAAGGTTCCCTTTCAACTTGCTCCACTGCAGGCTTCGGCCTACACTCTGCTCCTCTTTGATTCCCTGGGTTTCAACACTGTCAGTTGCCACCTGGAAGTGTTGTCTACACAGAAAAAAACACTAGGTGATGTGTCAGTGGGGTTCAGCACCGCCAGCTGTTCCCCTGCTGTGTAGTCGGCAACGTGTCCAGCACAAGCCACGCTGGCACAACAGAACAAAAGCTGCCACCAGTGCAGGCTTCGGCCTACACTCTGCTCCTCTCCTCCTCCTGCTGACCCTGGGCTCAAACACCGCTAGTTTTTGCCCGGAAGTGCTAGCTGCACAGAGAAAAACACCAGCCAATGTGTTAGTGGGGTTCAGCAACGCCAGCTGTTCCCCTGCTGTGTAGCCGGCAACGTGACCTGCAAACGCCATGCAGGCACAGGAACTGAAATTAAAAGGGAACCTGGCCCCACCCCCCCAGGTGTTTCTATGTATAACAGCCACCTAGTACAGCAGTACTGCTGCATTTGTACAAGGTGGCTGACTTTTTCTCCTTGCCCACGTGGAACTCAACACGTACAAAATGTGTCTCATTGAGACCATTCCACTGTCCCTGAGGTGTGACTTTCCTTTGTAATGATACGCAGCACCCCCCTTGGTAGCGTTTCCCGTCTTTTGTCATCATGGTTAGCTGGCTGCGCCTGTGCATCCGCCCTGCTAGAAACAACGCCCCTCGTTGTCATATTTATTTTGTCAGCGAGGGTGTGGTTTATGGGCACGAGCAGTGCATATGTTCGCCTGTCTTAACTCATCTCCTTCCGCCTTCTTCAGACTGTGCGGCCTCCTGGCCGTGGTAGGCGATAAGGGATCAGCTGAGGCCGCCCAGTCTGGAGCAGGTGTAAGGACATGTGTAAGCGGCAAACCTATTTACTGCACAAGGCCACGAATCCCAGCCACGCAGTGTGATTTTTTGAAAACACACTGTGGGTCTGGGATTCATGTCCATCGCTAACCGCAACGGCCGACATGAAATGAGGTCAGAAGACAGGAAGCGCTCACAGCGCATGGCCAAGGGATCACAATAGCGCAGACTCCTGTACAGCAAATAACAACGCTCAGGAATCTGCGCCCAGTACCTAGGTGCAAATTTTGACACCTGTGCTGCGTCTCGTTAAAAAGACAAGTCACGCCTCCACAACTGTTTGACAGTATAATGGGCTAAATAGTGTACGTGTTTTAGTCAGCGTGTGCAAGGAGCAAAACAAATAGAGCAACCTTTTACTTGTGCAGCATTAATGCTGCACAAGGTGTGGCTCTTGTACCTTGCAACACCTGAGGGGGGGGTTAAAGGTAACCTTTGAAATTGGTTCAACTAGGCTTCGGCCTACACTCTGCTCCTCTACTCCTCCTGCTGACCCTGGGCTCAAACACCGCTAGTTTTTGCCCGGAAATGCTAGCTGCACAGAGAAAAACACCAGCCAATGTGTTAGTGGGGTTCAGCACCGCCAGCTGTTCCCCTGCTGTGTAGTCGGCAACGTGTCCAGCACAAGCCACGCTGGCACAACCGACCAAAAGCTGCCACCAGTGCAGGCTTCGGCCTACACTTTGCTCCTCTCCTCCTCCTGCTGACCCTGGGCTCAAACAACGCCAGTTTCTGCCCGGACATGCTAGCTGCACAGAGAAAAACACCAGCCAATGTGTTAGTGGGGTTCAGCACCGCCTGCTGTTCCCCCGCTGTGTAGCCGGCATCGTGTCCAGCACAAGCCACGCTGGCACAACCGACCAAAAGCTGCCACCAGTGCAGGCTTCGGCCTACACTTTGCTCCTCTCCTCCTCCTGCTGACCCTGGGCTCAAACAACGCCAGTTTCTGCCCGGACATGCTAGCTGCACAGAGAAAAACACCAGCCAATGTGTTAGTGGGGTTCAGCAACGCCAGCTGTTCCCCTGCTGTGTAGCTTGCAACGTGACCTGCAAACGCCACGCAGGCACATGAACTGAAATTGAAGGGAGCCTGCCCCCCACCCACAGGTGTTTCTATGTATATCAGCCACCTTGTACAGCAGTACTGCTGCATTTGTACGAGGTGGCTGACTTTTTCTCCTTGCCCACGTGGAACTCAACACGTACAAAATGTGTCTCATTAGAGACCATTACAATGTCCCTGAGGTGTGACTTTCCTTTGTAATGACACGCAGCACCACCCTTGTTAGCGCTGCCCGTCTTTTGACATCATTGGTTAGCTGGCTGCGCCTGTGCATCTCCCCTGCTCGAAACAACGGCCCTCGGTGTCTTATTTTTTTGGACAGCGAGGGTGTGATTGATGGGCATGTGCAGTGCATATGTTTGCCTGTGTTCACTCATCTCCTTCCGCCTTCTTCAGACTGGGTGTCCTCATGGCCGCGGCAGGCGATAAGGGATCAGATGAGGCCGCCCAGTCTGAAGCAGGTGTAAGGACATGTGTGAGCGGCAAACATATTTAGTGCACCAGGGCACGAATCCCAGCACCGCAGTGTGATTTTTTAAAAACACACTGTGGGTCTGGGATTCATGTCCATCGCTAACCGCAACGGCCGACATGAAATGAGGTCAGAAGACAGGAAGCGCTCACAGCGCATGGCCAAGGGATCACAATAGCGCAGACTCCTGTACAGCAAATAACAACGCTCAGGAATCTGCGCCCAGTACCTAGGTGCAAATTTTGACACCTGTGCTGCGTCTCGTTAAAAAGACAAGTCACGCCTCCACAACTGTTTGACAGTATAATGGGCTAAATAGTGTACGTGTTTTAGTCAGCGTGTGCAAGGAGCAAAACAAATAGAGCAACCTTTTACTTGTGCAGCATTAATGCTGCACAAGGTGTGGCTCTTGTACCTTGCAACACCTGAGGGGGGGGTTAAAGGTAACCTTTGAAATTGGTTCAACTAGGCTTCGGCCTACACTCTGCTCCTCTACTCCTCCTGCTGACCCTGGGCTCAAACACCGCTAGTTTTTGCCCGGAAATGCTAGCTGCACAGAGAAAAACACCAGCCAATGTGTTAGTGGGGTTCAGCACCGCCAGCTGTTCCCCTGCTGTGTAGTCGGCAACGTGTCCAGCACAAGCCACGCTGGCACAACCGACCAAAAGCTGCCACCAGTGCAGGCTTCGGCCTACACTTTGCTCCTCTCCTCCTCCTGCTGACCCTGGGCTCAAACAACGCCAGTTTCTGCCCGGACATGCTAGCTGCACAGAGAAAAACACCAGCCAATGTGTTAGTGGGGTTCAGCACCGCCTGCTGTTCCCCCGCTGTGTAGCCGGCATCGTGTCCAGCACAAGCCACGCTGGCACAACCGACCAAAAGCTGCCACCAGTGCAGGCTTCGGCCTACACTTTGCTCCTCTCCTCCTCCTCCTGCTGACCCTGGGCTCTAACACCGCTAGTTTTTGCCCGGACATGCAATCTGCACAGAGAAAAACACCAGTCAATGTGTCAGTGGGGTTCAGCAACGCCAGCTGTTCCCCTGCTGTGTAGCTTGCAACGTGACCTGCAAACGCCACGCAGGCACATGAACTGAAATTGAAGGGAGCCTGCCCCCCACCCACAGGTGTTTCTATGTATATCAGCCACCTTGTACAGCAGTACTGCTGCATTTGTACGAGGTGGCTGACTTTTTCTCCTTGCCCACGTGGAACTCAACACGTACAAAATGTGTCTCATTAGAGACCATTACAATGTCCCTGAGGTGTGACTTTCCTTTGTAATGACACGCAGCACCCCCATTGTTAGCGCTGCCCGTCTCCTGACATCATTGGTTGGCTGGCTGTGCCTGTGCGTCCCCCCTGCCCGACACAACGCCCCCCGTTGTCTCATATATTTTGACTGCGAGGGTGTGATTGATGGGCACGAGCAGTGCATATGTTCCCCTGTTTTCACTCCCCTCCTTCCGCCTTCTTCTGACTGTGCGGCCTCATGGCCGCGGCATGCGATAAGGGATCAGCTGAGGCCGCCCAGTCTGAAGCAGGTGTAAGGACATGTGTGAGCGGCGAACATATTTACTGCACAAGGCCACGAATCCCAGCACCGCAGTGTGACTTTAGGAAAAGCCACTGTGGGTCTGGGATTTATGGCCATCGTTAACCGCACCGGCCAACATGAAATGAGGTCATGAGACGGCCTGCACTAACAGGGTATTGCCAAGGGATAACACAAGAGCGCAGACTCCTGTACAGCAAATAACAACGCTCAGGAATCTGCGCCCAGTACCTAGGTGCAAATTTTGACACCTGTGCTGCGTCTCGTTAAAAAGACAAGTCACGCCTCCACAACTGTTTGACAGTATAATGGGCTAAATAGTGTACGTGTTTAATTCAGCGTGTGCAAGGAGCAAAATTAAATAGAGCAACCTTTGACTTGTGCATCATTAATGCTGTTCAAGGTGTGGCTCTTGTACCTTGCAACACCTGAGGGGGGGGTTAAAGGTAACCTTTGAAATTGGTTCAACTAGGCTTCGGCCTACACTCTGCTCCTCTACTCCTCCTGCTGACCCTGGGCTCAAACACCGCTAGTTTTTGCCCGGAAATGCTAGCTGCACAGAGAAAAACACCAGCCAATGTGTTAGTGGGGTTCAGCACCGCCAGCTGTTCCCCTGCTGTGTAGTCGGCAACGTGTCCAGCACAAGCCACGCTGGCACAACCGACCAAAAGCTGCCACCAGTGCAGGCTTCGGCCTACACTTTGCTCCTCTCCTCCTCCTGCTGACCCTGGGCTCAAACAACGCCAGTTTCTGCCCGGACATGCTAGCTGCACAGAGAAAAACACCAGCCAATGTGTTAGTGGGGTTCAGCACCGCCTGCTGTTCCCCCGCTGTGTAGCCGGCATCGTGTCCAGCACAAGCCACGCTGGCACAACCGACCAAAAGCTGCCACCAGTGCAGGCTTCGGCCTACACTTTGCTCCTCTCCTCCTCCTGCTGACCCTGGGCTCAAACAACGCCAGTTTCTGCCCGGACATGCTAGCTGCACAGAGAAAAACACCAGCCAATGTGTTAGTGGGGTTCAGCAACGCCAGCTGTTCCCCTGCTGTGTAGCTTGCAACGTGACCTGCAAACGCCACGCAGGCACATGAACTGAAATTGAAGGGAGCCTGCCCCCCACCCACAGGTGTTTCTATGTATATCAGCCACCTTGTACAGCAGTACTGCTGCATTTGTACGAGGTGGCTGACTTTTTCTCCTTGCCCACGTGGAACTCAACACGTACAAAATGTGTCTCATTAGAGACCATTACAATGTCCCTGAGGTGTGACTTTCCTTTGTAATGACACGCAGCACCCCCATTGTTAGCGCTGCCCGTCTCCTGACATCATTGGTTGGCTGGCTGTGCCTGTGCGTCCCCCCTGCCCGACACAACGCCCCCCGTTGTCTCATATATTTTGACTGCGAGGGTGTGATTGATGGGCACGAGCAGTGCATATGTTCCCCTGTTTTCACTCCCCTCCTTCCGCCTTCTTCTGACTGTGCGGCCTCATGGCCGCGGCATGCGATAAGGGATCAGCTGAGGCCGCCCAGTCTGAAGCAGGTGTAAGGACATGTGTGAGCGGCGAACATATTTACTGCACAAGGCCACGAATCCCAGCACCGCAGTGTGACTTTAGGAAAAGCCACTGTGGGTCTGGGATTTATGGCCATCGTTAACCGCACCGGCCAACATGAAATGAGGTCATGAGACGGCCTGCACTAACAGGGTATTGCCAAGGGATAACACAAGAGCGCAGACTCCTGTACAGCAAATAACAACGCTCAGGAATCTGCGCCCAGTACCTAGGTGCAAATTTTGACACCTGTGCTGCGTCTCGTTAAAAAGACAAGTCACGCCTCCACAACTGTTTGACAGTATAATGGGCTAAATAGTGTACGTGTTTAATTCAGCGTATGCAAGGAGCAAAATTAAATAGAGCAACCTTTGACTTGTGCATCATTAATGCTGTTCAAGGTGTGGCTCTTGTACCTTGCAACACCTGAGGGGGGGGTTAAAGGTAACCTTTGAAATTGGTTCAACTAGGCTTCGGCCTACACTCTGCTCCTCTACTCCTCCTGCTGACCCTGGGCTCAAACACCGCTAGTTTTTGCCCGGAAATGCTAGCTGCACAGAGAAAAACACCAGCCAATGTGTTAGTGGGGTTCAGCACCGCCAGCTGTTCCCCTGCTGTGTAGTCGGCAACGTGTCCAGCACAAGCCACGCTGGCACAACAGAACAAAAGCTGCCACCAGTGCAGGCTTCGGCCTACACTTTGCTCCTCTCCTCCTCCTGCTGACCCTGGGCTCAAACAACGCCAGTTTCTGCCCGGACATGCTAGCTGCACAGAGAAAAACACCAGTCAATGTGTCAGTGGGGTTCAGCAACGCCAGCTGTTCCCCTGCTGTGTAGCTTGCAACGTGACCTGCAAACGCCACGCAGGCACATGAACTGAAATTGAAGGGAGCCTGGCCACCACCCCCAGGTGTTTCTATGTATAACAGCCACCTTGTACAGCAGTACTGCTGCATTTGTACAAGGTGGCTGACGTTTTCTCCTTGCCCACGTGGAACTCAACACGTACAAAATGTGTCTCTTTGAGACCATTCCACTGTCCCTGAGGTGTGACTTTCCTTTCTAATGATACGCAGCACCCCCCTTGGTAGCGCTTCCCGTCTTCTGACATCATTGGTTGGCTACTTGCGCCTGTTCGTCCGCCCTGCCTGAATAAAATGCTCCTCGTTGTCTTAATTATTTTGACTGCGAGGGTGTGATTGATGGGCACGAGCAGTGCATATCTTCGCCTGTCTGAACTCATCTCCTTCCGCCTTCTTCAGACTGTGCAGCCTCATGGCCGCGGCATGCGAGAAGGGATCAGCAGAGGCCGCCCAGTCTGAAGCAGGTGTAAGGACGTGTGTGAGCGGCCAAAATATTTACTGCTCAAGGCCACGAATCCCAGCACCGCAGTGTGGCTTTATGAAAAGACACTGTGGGTCTGGGATTTATGGCCATCGTTAACCGCACCGGCCAACATGAAATGAGGTCATAAGATGGGCAGCGCTAACAGGGCATTGCCAAGGGATAACACAAGAGCGCAGACTCCTGTACAGCAAATAACAACGCTCAGGAAGCTGCGCCAAGCACCAAGGCGTTATTTTGGACACCTGTGCTGCGTCTCATCAAAAAACCAAGTCACGCATCCACTACAGTTTTACTGTAGAATGGGGTAAATTGTGTATGTCTTTCATTCAGCGTGTGCAAGTAGACAAATTAATAGAGCAACCTTTCACTTGTGCAGCATTAATACTGCACAAGGTGTGTCTCTTGTACTTTGTAACACCTGAGGGGGGGGTTAAAGGTTTCCTTTGAAATTGGTTCAACTAGGCTTCGGCCTACACTCTGCTCCTCTCCTCCTCCTCCTGCTTCAACACGGGCTCTAACATCGCAAGTTTTTGCCCGCAAGTGCTAGCTGCACAGATAAAAACACACGCCATTGTGTTAGTGGGGTTCAGCAACGCCAGCTGTTCCCCCAGTGTGTAGCCGGCAAAGTGTCCTGCAAACGCAACGCAGACACAAAGCTGCCTCCAGTGCAGGCTTCGGCCTACACTCATCTCCCCCTGCTTACCCTTTGCTCCAACACCACTAGTTGGGGCTCTAGGAAGACAATCTTTAATAGGCAAGGCAACGCATCCGGGTTCCAGCACCGCCAGCTGGTTCTCGGCAGTGTTCTTGTCACAGGTACTCCCTCGTGCCAAGCCTGGTTTCAGCACCGTCAGCTGTTTCCGGGTTGTGTCAACTTCACTGAGACGCCTATGCTTGCCCCGTCGTGGGGCGGTCGAGTTAGCCAACTCCAGGGTGCCTCCAGTTTAGGAGCTTCCTATGTGGGCTGCGTGAACTGGTAGTCAAGGCTGGTTCTGTAGTGCCAGTAGGCCCAGCTCCCCCTGTAGGACTGTTGGGGTTCGGTAACTGCGGCTGCCTCGCGGCCTAGCTGTTCTCTCCTCTCCTGTGGGCCTTGGGGTCCACCACCTGGTTCCAGCACCGTCAGCTGGTTCCGGGCCGAGCCTTTGGCTAAGGTGCCTCCTCCTGGGTATCCGAGTTCCGCCAACGCCAGGCGGTCCTTGGTAGTGCTTTTAAGCGCGGGCACCTACAGCTTAGTAACCGGGTTCCAGCACCGTCAGCTGGTCCTCGGTCGTGCCATTGGCTCTTGCACACTGGGGCAACGCATCCGGGTTCCAGCACCGCCAGCTGGTTCTCGGCAGTGTTCTTGTCACAGGTACTCCCTCGTGCCAAGCCTGGTTTCAGCACCGTCAGCTGTTTCCGGGTTGTGTCAACTTCACTGAGACGCCTATGCTTGCCCCGTCGTGGGGCGGTCGAGTTAGCCAACTCCAGGGTGCCTCCAGTTTAGGAGCTTCCTATGTGGGCTGCGTGAACTGGTAGTCAAGGCTGGTTCTGTAGTGCCAGTAGGCCCAGCTCCCCCTGTAGGACTGTTGGGGTTCGGTAACTGCGGCTGCCTCGCGGCCTAGCTGTTCTCTCCTCTCCTGTGGGCCTTGGGGTCCACCACCTGGTTCCAGCACCGTCAGCTGGTTCCGGGCCGAGCCTTTGGCTAAGGTGCCTCCTCCTGGGTATCCGAGTTCCGCCAACGCCAGGCGGTCCTTGGTAGTGCTTTTAAGCGCGGGCACCTACAGCTTAGTAACCGGGTTCCAGCACCGTCAGCTGGTCCTCGGTCGTGCCATTGGCTCTTGCACACTGGGGCAACGCATCCGAGTTCCAGCACCGCCAGCTGGTTCTCGGCAGTGTTCTTGTCACAGGTACTCCCTCGTGCCAAGCCTGGTTTCAGCACCGTCAGCTGTTTCCGGGTTGTGTCAACTTCACTGAGACGCCTATGCTTGCCCCGTCGTGGGGCGGTCGAGTTAGCCAACTCCAGGGTGCCTCCAGTTTAGGAGCTTCCTATGTGGGCTGCGTGAACTGGTAGTCAAGGCTGGTTCTGTAGTGCCAGTAGGCCCAGCTCCCCCTGTAGGACTGTTGGGGTTCGGTAACTGCGGCTGCCTCGCGGCCTAGCTGTTCTCTCCTCTCCTGTGGGCCTTGGGGTCCACCACCTGGTTCCAGCACCGTCAGCTGGTTCCGAGCCGAGCCTTTGGCTAAGGTGCCTCCTCCTGGGTATCCGAGTTCCGCCAACGCCAGGCGGTCCTTGGTAGTGCTTTTAAGCGCGGGCACCTACAGCTTAGTAACCGGGTTCCAGCACCGTCAGCTGGTCCTCGGTCGTGCCATTGGCTCTTGCACACTGGGGCAACGCATCCGAGTTCCAGCACCGCCAGCTGGTTCTCGGCAGTGTTCTTGTCACAGGTACTCCCTCGTGCCAAGCCTGGTTTCAGCACCGTCAGCTGTTTCCGGGTTGTGTCAACTTCACTGAGACGCCTATGCTTGCCCCGTCGTGGGGCGGTCGAGTTAGCCAACTCCAGGGTGCCTCCAGTTTAGGAGCTTCCTATGTGGGCTGCGTGAACTGGTAGTCAAGGCTGGTTCTGTAGTGCCAGTAGGCCCAGCTCCCCCTGTAGGACTGTTGGGGTTCGGTAACTGCGGCTGCCTCGCGGCCTAGCTGTTCTCTCCTCTCCTGTGGGCCTTGAGGTCCACCACCTGGTTCCAGCACCGTCAGCTGGTTCCGGGCCGAGCCTTTGGCTAAGGTGCCTCCTCCTGGGTATCCGAGTTCCGCCAACGCCAGGCGGTCCTTGGTAGTGCTTTTAAGCGCGGGCACCTACAGCTTAGTAACCGGGTTCCAGCACCGTCAGCTGGTCCTCGGTCGTGCCATTGGCTCTTGCACACTGGGGCAACGCATCCGGGTTCCAGCACCGCCAGCTGGTTCTCGGCAGTGTTCTTGTCACAGGTACTCCCTCGTGCCAAGCCTGGTTTCAGCACCGTCAGCTGTTTCCGGGTTGTGTCAACTTCACTGAGACGCCTATGCTTGCCCCGTCGTGGGGCGGTCGAGTTAGCCAACTCCAGGGTGCCTCCAGTTTAGGAGCTTCCTATGTGGGCTGCGTGAACTGGTAGTCAAGGCTGGTTCTGTAGTGCCAGTAGGCCCAGCTCCCCCTGTAGGACTGTTGGGGTTCGGTAACTGCGGCTGCCTCGCGGCCTAGCTGTTCTCTCCTCTCCTGTGGGCCTTGGGGTCCACCACCTGGTTCCAGCACCGTCAGCTGGTTCCGGGCCGAGCCTTTGGCTAAGGTGCCTCCTCCTGGGTATCCGAGTTCCGCCAACGCCAGGCGGTCCTTGGTAGTGCTTTTAAGCGCGGGCACCTACAGCTTAGTAACCGGGTTCCAGCACCGTCAGCTGGTCCTCGGTCGTGCCATTGGCTCTTGCACACTGGGGCAACGCATCCGAGTTCCAGCACCGCCAGCTGGTTCTCGGCAGTGTTCTTGTCACAGGTACTCCCTCGTGCCAAGCCTGGTTTCAGCACCGTCAGCTGTTTCCGGGTTGTGTCAACTTCACTGAGACGCCTATGCTTGCCCCGTCGTGGGGCGGTCGAGTTAGCCAACTCCAGGGTGCCTCCAGTTTAGGAGCTTCCTATGTGGGCTGCGTGAACTGGTAGTCAAGGCTGGTTCTGTAGTGCCAGTAGGCCCAGCTCCCCCTGTAGGACTGTTGGGGTTCGGTAACTGCGGCTGCCTCGCGGCCTAGCTGTTCTCTCCTCTCCTGTGGGCCTTCGGGTCCACCACCTGGTTCCAGCACCGTCAGCTGGTTCTCGGCAGTGTCTTTTGCTCTTGTACCTTCTGCTCCCCATCCTGGTTCCAGTACCGTCAGCTGGTTCCGGGCAGAGCCTTTGGCTTAGGTGCCTCCTTCTGGGTATCCAAGTTCCACCAATGTCAGGTGGTCCTTGGTAGTGCTTTCAGGCACGGGTACCTCCTGCTTAGTAACCGGGTTCCAGTAACGTCAGCTGGTCCTTGGTAGTTCCATTGGCTCTTGGACATTCGGCTACCCATCCGGGTTCCAGTACCGTCAGCTGGTTCTCGGCAGTGTCTTTTGCTCTTGTACCTTCTGCTCCCCATCCTGGTTCCAGTAACGTCATCTGGTTCCGGGCAGAGCCTTTGGCTTAGGTGCCTCCTTCTGGGTATCCGAGTTCCGCCAACGTCAGGCGGTCCTTGGTAGTGCTTTTTAGCACGGGTACCTCCTGCTTAGTAACCGGGTTCCAGTAACGTCAGCTGGTCCTCGGTAGTTCCATAGGCTCTTGAACCTTCGGGTAGCCATCCGAGTTCCAGTTCCATCAGCTGGTTCTTGGCATTTTCTCAGCCTTCTTGTACCTTCTGCTACATTTCCAAGTTGAAGACCCTAACGTCGACAACCCGGAAGACCACCCCGATGACGACGACCCGGAAGACCACCCCGATGACGACGACGACGACGACGGCGGAGACGACGACGGCTGAGACGACGACGGCGGAGATGACGACACTGGAGACGAAGACCCTGGAGACGACAACATGGAAGACCGAGAAGCAGAAGAACAAGAGGCTGCAGAACAAAGAGCAGAAGAACATTAAGCATAAGACTTAATATCAGAGCAAAAGATATTATCTAAATTATATGCAGAAGAAGACTAAGCAGTGTATGGGGGTGAGTCCGTTCCTCCTCGTGGTGCCCCTGGATAAAGCCTGATGCTGCAGGCCAAACTGAACGCGGACAAATGTAACTTTTGTGACTGGCAGAACGGAAGGTGTAATCTTCCAACTTTTATAGATAACAACTACGGGAATGCCTGTCACAAATGAGAATATGATGAAGAAGTAGAATAGGAAGAATAATAACAGTGGAATAAAAAGAATATGTAGAATAGGAAGAATAATAATAGTTGAAGAAAATGAATATGAAGAATGTAATAAAAAAAAAAATAGGTAGAAGATGAAGAAGAAGATGAATAAGGTGAAGAAGTTGATGTCAAGGATGCTGATGATGATGAAGATGAAAGTGTGGGAAAAGAAAAAAAAAAAAAAGAAAAAAAAGAAGGGGAAGGGCGTGGAATAGTGAAACATCAATATCTGACAAAATAAAAAAAATTTACATACTCAATATCTTTTTCAATCCGAACTTCTTTAAAAAAAAAAAAAAAACATGCTATTCTATTTGATTGGACTAATCCTCATTGCCTTTAATGTCTCCGCCACCTCCCCCATACATCCTACATTATTCTTAGTTGTTTTCCTTCAGGTAGAATGAACCTACAAGGAAAGAAAGGGTTTATTTTAATTCCGATATTTTGGTCCCATTGACTTGCATTGGGATCGGGTATCGGTATCGGCGATATCCGATATTTTTTGAATATCGGCCGATCCAAACCGATACCGATACTTTCCGATATCGGAAGGTATCGCTCAACACTAGTTATAATAAAGGCATTTTTTATATCTATCCTTGTCTTGGTCACTTCCTCCGGGTACGTCTATATATTGGCTGTGTTCGTTCTTTCTCGTATATAGTGGTTCTTCCACAACTTTTCTCCACAGAAGCACTAAATCACTGGCACTTGGCACATATTATTTTTATATTGTTGATTATTAATTAATTGAGGTTGGTGCGTCTGTGGTTGTGTCTAATCCCATACCCAATTTGTAGGCCTAATGCAGCGTAGTTTCCAACAACTACTAAACGAGAGCATTAAGATCGAAGCAATGGCGAGGAAACCTGGGGAACACCTTGGAGTGGAACACACCATCTCTCTACACCCCATACCCAATTTGTAGACCTAATGCAGTGTAGTTTTCTACAACTACTAAACGAGAGTCGGAAGACCGAAGCAATGTGGACGAAACCTGGGGAACACCCCCTGACGAAGGACTAAGATCCGAAACGCGCGTTGGGGTGCGCTATTACGGGACCTGGCTAACCCTCATATTAAGGTATAGTGTGTATACATCCCCAGTTGTTTTACTCCGGGCACTTATATTGTTTTGATTGCGGGGCCCCTGCTGTATCTCCCCTTCTGAGGAGTAGGCTGCACATTGCATTGCACAATTAGGGCACCTGGACACTCGGTGTTGTGGTATTGGTATTATACATAAGAGCCTCCACATACTTATTGATAGCCCCCATTTTTTGCGATATTTTGCACATTATGTTCTAGTACTTGGTCACTTTACATAAATTATAATCCTGCCCTATTACTCTGCTCTTTATTCATTTGCACCTTATATTAATTACACTATATATTGTGAAGCATACTACATGCGGTTTGAGAGATATATATTGGCAGTTGTCAGCACTTGACATTTTGCACCTTACATTTGCATATTATACGGTTTTGTATTCATTGTTTTTTATCTCACAGTTTTAGAATTTACACTTGTTTTAGCCTGATATATATATGTATGTATGTGTATATATATGTATATATATATATATATATATATATATATATATATACTGGCATTAATTTTATTTTTCTTGCACTTTACCACCCTTTTTTTCATACACCACCCAACTATATATTTTGAGGCATATTGTGAGGCATATTGTGAGGTATACCACTATCCATGTAGGTTGATATATAGTAGTGGCCTTTAAAACTTGACATCCCGCACCTTATATATTGCTATTTGCACAATTTACCATCTGGTTGATATATTGCTAAGTTCTGTATTTTTTATCATCTCTCTTGGGGTTGCACTACCTTGGACTTATAATATATGTATACAATTGGGTCAGCCTCTACCATCTTCTTTTATTAGATTTTAATTATTGATGTAAATATTTTTCTTGTCCTGTTATGCGCACAAATTGTTATATTATTTTACTTGCCAATCAGTTATAATAAAGGCATTTTTTATATCTATCCTTGTCTTGGTCACTTCCTCCGGGTACGTCTATATATTGGCTGTGTTCGTTCTTTCTCGTATATAGTGGTTCTTCCACAACTTTTCTCCACAGAAGCACTAAATCACTGGCACTTGGCACATATTATTTTTATATTGTTGATTATTAATTAATTGAGGTTGGTGCGTCTGTGGTTGTGTCTAATCCCATACCCAATTTGTAGGCCTAATGCAGCGTAGTTTCCAACAACTACTAAACGAGAGCATTAAGATCGAAGCAATGGCGAGGAAACCTGGGGAACACCTTGGAGTGGAACACACCATCTCTCTACACCCCATACCCATTTTGTATGCCTAATGCAGTGTAGTTTCCAACAACTACTAAACGAGAGCCTGAAGATAGAAGCTCAGGAAAGGCAACCTGGAGAACACCTTGGAGTGGAACACACCGTCTCTACACCCCATACACAATTTGTAGGCCTAATGCAGTGTAGTTTCCAAAAACTACTAAACGAGAGCATTAAGATAGAAGCAATGGCGAGGAAACCTGGGGAACACCTTGGAGTGGAACACACCATCTCTCTACACCCCATACCCAATTTGTAGGCCTAATGCAGTGTAGTTTCCAACAACTACTAAACGAGAGCATTAACCCCTTAATGACCGCCAATACGTCTTTTAACTGACCTTAGATATAAGAGAATAGTATCCCCATACAGGTGACAATCCAGCATCTGTTGGTTGTACACTATAGCTGACAACTTGCTGTATCAGCCACGATCAGTATTTGCGCCTTCTAAATCTGTTTAACCCCTTAGATGCTGCTGTCAATAGTGACTACATCATTATAAATGGTTAACAGAGTGTGGGGGCTTCTTCTTTATCCCAATTGGTGCCCTCAGATCATGATTTTGTTGTCGTGATGTTTGCGATGGCAATTCATGACCAAATAGCGGCCTTAGAGTCTGCCGGCTATAGTAATCTGTTTAGAAGTTACCGACATTTAGGTGGTAAAAATACACATTTTCATTTCTGTCATGCCATTTTGCATTAATTCCTGTAAAGCACCTGAAGGGTTAATAAACTACCTGACAGCAGTTTTCAATATGTTTAGGGGTGCTGTTTTTAAAATAGTATCACGTTTGGGGGTTTCCCAATATATGGGACCCCTAAAGTCACTTTAAACATGGATAAGTCCCTAAAAAAATAAATGTGGTAAATTTCTTTGAAAAAATGAAAAATTGCTGCTACATTTTTAAACCTCCTAAAATGCTAACAAAATGAAATAACATTTTACAAATGGTGCTGATGTAAAGCAGACATGTGGGAAATGTTATTTATTAATGGTTTGCTGTTGTATGACTATCTGGATTAAAGGGATAATCATTCAAATTTAGAAAATTGCTAATTTTTTAACATTTTTCTCAAATTTTTTATATTTTTTATAAATAAACACAAAAAATGTTGAACTAAATTTACCATTATCATAAAGTATAATGTGTCATGAAAAAACAATCTCAAAATCACTGGGATTTGTTGAAGCGTTGCAGAGTTATTACCACATAAAGTGACACTGGTCAGATTTCAAAAATTTGGCTCGGTCACTAAGGGGTTAAGATCGAAGCAATGGCGAGGAAACCTGGGGAACACCTTGGAGTGGAACACACCATCTCTCTACACCCCATACCCATTTTGTAGGCCTAATGCAGTGTAGTTTTCTACATCTACTAAACGAGAGTCGGAAGACGGAAGCAATGTGGACGAAACCTGGGGCACACCTTGGGGCGGCAGACCCCGTTAGTAGGCCCTACCAAAGTTGTACCCCCAATGCAGTTTTAAAATTCCTAGAGGCTGAAAACAAGACTATTGACGCTCAGCTTTTTTCAAAGGAACACAGCTGAATTGAGTGGCGCAGACAGACACAGGTAGTAGGCCTTAAACCAAAAATGTGGCTCACTGCAGCTTAAAAAAGGTTACAGGGGTACACAGGCAGCATTGCTCTGGGCAGTGGAGGACAATTTCAATAATGGACCGCAGACAGACTTTGTACGCCTACTATTAAAAAAAGGATGCTCTATGCAATAAAAAATAGGTTCCAGGGGTACACGAGCAGCAGTGGTCTGGTCAGTGGAGGCCTAGTGGAAGGAGGGAACACCGACAGGCTTCGAAGGCCTAACATAAAAAAATTGGGCTGTAGGCAATTTAAAATTGGTTCCAGGGGTACACGGGCAGCAGTAGACAGGTCAGTGGAGGCCTAGTGGAAGGAGGGACCGCAGACAGGCTTCGAAGGCCTAACATAATAAAATGGGCTGGCTGTAGGCAATTTAAAATTGGTTCCAGGGGTACACGGGCAGCAGTAGACAGGTCAGTGGAGGCCTAGTGGAAGGAGGGACCGCAGACAGGCTTTGAAGGCCTAACATAATAAAATGGGCTGGCTGTAGGCAATTTAAAATTGGTTCCAGGGGTACACGGGCAGCAATAGACAGGTCAGTGGAGGCCTAGTGGAAGGAGGGACCGCAGACAGGCTTCGAAGGCCTAACATAATAAAATTGGACAGGCTGTAGGCAATTTAAAATTGGTTCCAGGGGTACACGGGCAGCAGTGGTCTGGTCAGCGGAGGCCGATTGTAATGAGTGTCTGCCAGTTAGTAGTCCAAAACAATAAATAAATGTGAATGTCTCGCATTAAAACAAAACGAAAACACTAAAGGGTGCAATCATTAGGTTCAGGGGTGGGATCCTCTGCGTAGTTTCAGACCTACTAATTTAGCGCAAAGTATTAACTGTGGTAAATAGAGGACACTGCCCCTGACTATGTTAAGTACCATCATACATGTCAGCACAATGGTATTGTCAGTGGCAGGAATGGAAGGATGTCAGCGCATAGACTAAACATTGGTGGAAGTGTGAGAGATAACTGTGGAAGTGGTAGAGCAATCTTTGACCTGGGGGTGGGTGAACTCTCTTGTGGCCGGCGGTACAGGCCCAGGGCCCCTCATGTTACAACAGTGTGTCTGATGTTGGGTGCGCACCACCACCGCCAGAGACACTTTATTGTACTATGAGGGACCCAGTGGCAGTGCCGTCGACCAAAAGTGGGCACACCCACCTCTTCAGACAAACAGCACTCTCACGGGTGCTTGCGCTAAGTCGCGATACCACGGCCCCGTGTGGGGAGTTTGGCCATTTAGGGAGGTGTAAACATGTCGTATGCTGGACAATCAGCTGCAGCAAATTAGACATTAGATAAGTAATTCACAGTAGTCCACAGGCAAGAGCTTTTCATAGGAAAGCTAGGTGTCTGCCGGGCAAGGTGGGGCAAAAGAATTCGAAATCCAGTTGTGGTTCATTTTAATGAATGTTAGATCATCAACATTTTGGGTAGCCAGACGAGTCCTTTTTTCGGTTAATATTGAACCTGCAGCACTGAATACTCTTTCTGATAGGACACTAGCTGCCGGGCAAGCAAGCTCCTGCAATGCATATTCTGCCAATTCTGGCCAGGTGTCTAATTTTGATGCCCAATAATCAAATGGGAATGACGGTTGAGGGAGAACATCGATAAGGGATGAAAAATAGTTTGTAACCATACTGGAAAAATGTTGTCTCCTGTCACTTTCAATTGATGCAGCAGTACCTGTCCTGTCTGCGGTCATAGCAAAATCACTCCACAACCTGGTCAGAAAACCCCTCTGTCCAACGCCACTTCTGATGTGTGCACCCCTAACACTCCTGGTCTGCTGCCCCCTGGAGCTCGTGTGAGAACGATCACGGGTGCTGTGTGCTGGGAATGCCTGAAGCAAACGGTCAAAAAGAGTTGATTGTTTGGTTGCTAATATTAGTTCCAAGTTCTCATGTGGCATAATATTTTGCAATTTGCCTTTATAGCGTGGATCAAGGAGGCAGGCCAACCAGTAATCGTCATCGTTCATCATTTTAGTAATGCGTGTGTCCCTTTTGAGGATACGTAAGGCATAATCCGCCATGTGGGCCAAAGTTCCAATTGTCAAATCTGCGGTTGTGATTGGTTGAGGGGCAGTTTCAGGCAAATCTACGTCACTTGTGTCCCTCAAAAAACCAGAACCTGGCCTTGCCACGCCACCAATTTCCAGTGCCCCCGGGAAAGCTTCCTCATTAAAAATATACTCATCCCCATCATCCTCCTCGTCCTCCACCTCCTCTTCACCCGCTACCTCGTCCTGTACACTGCCCTGACCAGACAATGGCTGACTGTCATCAAGGCTTTCCTCTTCCTCTGGTGCAGACGCCTGATCCTTTATGTGCGTCAAACTTTGCATCAGCAGACACATTAGGGGGATGCTCATGCTTATTATGGCGTTGTCTGCACTAACCAGCCGTGTGCATTCCTCAAAACACTGAAGGACTTGACACATGTCTTGTATCTTCGACCACTGCACACCTGACAACTCCATGTCTGCCATCCTACTGCCTGCCCGTGTATGTGTATCCTCCCACAAAAACATAACAGCCCGCCTCTGTTGGCACAGTCTCTGAAGCATGTGCAGTGTTGAGTTCCACCTTGTTGCAACGTCTATGATTAGGCGATGCTGGGGAAGGTTCAAAGACTGCTGATAGGTCTGCATACGGCTGGAGTGTACAGGCGAACGTCGGATATGTGAGCAAAGTCCACGCACTTTGAGGAGCAGGTCGGAGAACCCAGGATAAGTTTTCAATAAGCACTGCACCACCAGGTTTAAGGTGTGAGCCAGGCAAGGAATGTGTTTCAGTTGGCAAAGGGAGATGGCAGCCATGAAATTCCTTCCATTATCACTCACTACCTTGCCTGCCTCAAGATCTACTGTGCCCAGCCATGACTGCGTTTCTTGTTGCAAGAACTCGGACAGAACTTCCGCGGTGTGTCTGTTGTCGCCCAAACACTTCATAGCCAATACAGCCTGCTGACGCTTGCCAGTAGGTGGCCCATAATGGGACAACTGGTGTGCAACAGTTTCAGCTGCCGATGGAGTGGTTGGCCGACTGCGGTCTGTGGAAGAGCTGTCGTTTCTGCAGGAGGACGAGGAGGAGGAGGAGGGGGTGCGAACACCTACAGACAAATGTTTCCTAGACCGTGGGCTAGGCACAACTGTCCCGAAATTGATGTCCCCTGTGGACCCTGCATCCACCACATTCACCCAGTGTGCCGTGATGGACACGTAACGTCCCTGGCCATGCCTACTGGTCCATGCATCTGTAGTCAGGTGCACCTTTGTACTCACAGATTGCCTGAGTGCATGGACGATGCGCTGTTTAACATGCTGGTGCAGGGCTGGGATGGCTTTTCTGGAAAAAAAGTGTCGACTGGGTAGCTCGTAGCGTGGTTCAGCGTACTTCATCAGGGCTTTGAAAGCTTCGCTTTCAACTAACCGGTAGGGCATCATCTCTAACGAGATTAGTCTAGCTATGTGGGCGTTAAAACCCTGTGTACGCGGATGCGAGGATAAGTACTTCCTTTTTCTAACCAGAGTCTCATGTAGGGTGAGCTGGACTGGAGAGC
Source organism: Ranitomeya imitator (assembly GCF_032444005.1). NCBI lineage: Eukaryota > Metazoa > Chordata > Amphibia > Anura > Dendrobatidae > Ranitomeya > Ranitomeya imitator. The sequence goes on along the minus strand of NC_091287.1, from coordinate 235,767,294 downwards.
TGGAGATCGTGGAACTTGCGGGTGTGCCGGTGGACATGGCAGACTGAGAGACGGTTGGAGACGGTATTGTTTCCGCCGGTGCCCTAGATGCAATATTTCCTCCTACAAAACTGGTGATTCCCTGACCCTGACTGCTTTTGGCTGGCAAAGAAACCTCCACAGATACTGCCGGTGGTGCGGAAAATGGTGGCCTTACAGTGACGGAAGGGATGTTGCGTTGCTGACTAGCTTCATTGGCCGAGGGTGCTACAACCTTAAGGGACGTTTGGTAGTTAGTCCAGGCTTGAAAATGCATGGTGGTTAAATGTCTATGCATGCAACTTGTATTGAGACTTTTCAGATTCTGACCTCTGCTTAAGCTAGTTGAACATTTTTGACAGATGACTTTGCGCTGATCAATTGGATGTTGTTTAAAAAATGCTAGACTGCACTCTTCCTAGCATCGGATCCCTTTTCAGGGATTGCAGACTGAGCTTTAACCGGATGGCCACGCTGTCCTCCAACAGGTTTTGGCTTTGACACGCATTTTGGGCCAGATACGGGCCCGGCAGATGGAACCTGTTGCGATGTTGATGCCTGCTGCGGCCCCTCCTCCACCTCCGCTTCTGAACTACTGCCGCCTGCACCCTGTTCCCCCAATGGCTGCCAATCGGGGTCAACAACTGGGTCATCTATTACCTCCTCTTCTAGCTCGTGTGCAACTTCGTCTGTGTCACCGTGTCGGTCAGTGGTATAGCGTTCGTGACGGGGCAACATAGTCTCATCAGGGTCTGATTGTGGATCAGTACCCTGAGAGGGCAATGTTGTGGTCTGAGTCAAAGGACCAGCATAGTAGTCTGGCTGTGGCTGTGCATCAGTGCACTCCATGTCAGAATCTACTTGTAATGGGCATGGCCTGTTAAGTGTTTCACTTTCTAAGCCAGGGACGGTATGTTTAAAGAGCTCCATGGAGTAACCCGTTGTGTCACCTGCTGCATCCTTCTCTCTCGTTGTTGTTTTTGCTGAAGAGGACAAGGAAGCGACTTGTCCCTGACCGTGAACATCCACAAGCGACGCGCTGCTTTTACATTTACCAGTTTCAGAAGAGGAGGCAAAAGAGCTAGAGGCTGAGTCTGCAAGGTAAGCCAAAACTTGCTGTTGCTGCTCCGGCTTTAAAAGCTGTTTTCCTACTCCCAGAAAAGAGAGCGTTCGAGGCCTTGTGTAGCCAGACGACGAACCTGGCTCCACAGCTCCAGACTTAGGTGGAATATTTTTTTTCCCACGACCACCTGATGCTCCACTACCACTACCATCATTACCAGCTGACAATGAACGCCCACGGCCACGACCTCTTGCACCAGACTTCCTCATTGTTTTAAAAACTTAACCAAAGTAACTTTATTTGTTGCTGTCAAACAACTTACACGGTGACCTATAACTTCAGTATGATTTCAATATCCCTTTACAGGTTGGTGAGACCACAAGGAAAATCAGGCACAATGTTACACATTCTGTTTTCTGTGGCACCAAATCACAGAGATGCCACACACGCAGGACTGTCACTCAAGCACAAATGTCAATATTAATCTCCCACTGTTTTATTTTTATTTTTTTTTCAGGGAGACTTTATAAACAAAATAAAATAAAATAATTTTAAAAGGAAGAATTTAGAAACCAAATAAAATAAAATGATTTTTTCAGGGACAATTTAGAAACCAAATAAAAAAACAAAAAAAGGCTTTCTATGGCCCACTGAGTGAGAGATGGCACACACAGGAGTCAGTAGTGGCACACAAGCCCAGAGGCCAATATTTTTCTCCCACTGATTGATGTACTGATTTTTTCAGGTAGATTTGGGAACCCAAATCAAGCAAAAAAATAAATAGGCTTTCTATGGCCCACTGAGTGAGAGATGGCACACACAGGAGTCAGGAGTGGCACACAAGCCCTGAGGCCAATATTTTTCTCCCACTGATTGATGTAGTGATTTTTTCAGGTAGATTTTAGAACCCAAATCAAGCAAAAAAAATAAATAGGCTTTCTATGGCCCACTGAGTGAGAGATGGCACACACAGGAGTCAGGAGTGGCACACAAGCCCTGAGGCCAATATTTTTCTCCCACTGATTGATGTAGTGATTTTTTCAGGTAGATTTTAGAACCCAAATCAAGCAAAAATATAAATAGGCTTTCTATGGCCCACTGAGTGAGAGATGGCACACACAGGAGTCAAGAGTGGCACACAAGCCCTGAGGCCAATATTTTTCTCCCACTGATTGATGTAGTGATTTTTTTCAGGTAGATTTTAGAACCCAAATCAAGCAAAAAAATAAATAGGCTTTCTATGGCCCACTGAGTGAGAGATGGCACACACAGGGATGGCACTCTAGCAGAAATGCCAATCTTAATCTCCCACAAAAAAAAACAAAACAGGGACTGTCCTACAATTACTATCTCCCTGCAGTAATCTCAGCCAGGTATAGCAGGCAGCAATAAGGAGTGGACTGATGCACAAATTAAATGAAAAGTGTGGACAGACAAACAAGATAGCTGTGAGATCGTAGCTCCCGGACAGCAGTCATTACACGACTGACCCCAGCTGACTACTTCCCTGGACCGCCAGTCTATGACCGGGTTATATCTTTTCAACCAAGGGAGTCCTAAAACCATGGGAGTTGGTATGTCCCCCAAGATGTCGCATGATAAATACTCTTCATGACAAGCCCCTATACGCAGATGTATATTGTCTATGACTTGTGTAATGCTCCCCTGGCTGAGCTGAGCAGAGTCAATGCCTGGATGCTTAAGGGTTTCGCTAGCGTCCTACTCATCAGGCCATGGGTCTGGACAAAATGAGCATCCTCCAAATTGACTCCTGCTCCAATGTTCACAAGCACCGGAATATTCTCAGTTACCCCACCAATAACCACCTCAGCAGGTAAGGTACACTGACACGAAAATATGGAGGAAGTATACACACCCTAGTTGCCTCCCTCCACACGACCAGGAGGACGCAGCTCTTTAGATGGTGCAGGTACTTTGGCATGCGCTGGGCACACATTGATAAAATGACCAGTCTGCCCACAGTAGAAACATGCCCCCACTCCACGGCGAACCACAGGCAACCCAGTTTGGGAACCAACTCCTCCCACCAGCATGGGTTCGTCCGCCTGCCCAGGTGTGTCCTTCTCCCTAGCAAGGACTATAGTGGGCACATTTGGTGTATGCCTCTCCCTCAAGCGTCTATCCACCCGGATGGCAAGGGACATGGCGGCCTCCAACTACCTGGGGGCTGCGTACTGCACCAGAGTATCTTGCAACCAAGGGGACAGACCCTGCACAAAATGACTCCTAAGGGCAGGGTCATTCCACTGTGTGTCTGTGGCCCACCTCCTGAACTCTGAACAGTACTCCTCAGCCGGCCGACCCCCCTGCTTGATCTTACGGAGTCAGGATTCCGCCAGGGAGACGCCATCTGGATCACCATACATCAGAGCCAGAGCTGTAAAAAACTCATCCACCGACCGTAAGGATGGTGAATCGGTCGGCAGGGAGAAGGCCCAGGATTGGGGATCACCCTTAAGAAGGGAAACAATGATACCCACCCGCTGTTCCTCACTCCCTGATGAACGAGGGCGGAGCCTGAAGTACAACTTGAAGGCCTCCTTAAAAAACAAAAATTTGTCTCTCCCTCTAGAGAATCTGTCTAGGAGAGACATCTTGGGTTCAGGATGAGCCTGTACCTGAGCCGAGGCCCAAAACCCCAACAATTGCTGCAGCTGCTGCACCACCTCACCACGCAGCACCTTACACTCGTTGGTGAGAGTCTGTAGCAATTGGGCAAAGGCCTGCATCTGGGCCATGGCTCACCAGAAAAAAAAGGAACGGTTGGTTATAATGTCACGAGGCAGAGATAGGAAAACAGGAGATGAGGAATCTGGGCCCCTGAACTGCCCCTCAGGCTAGGGGAAGCCCTCTCTTTCCTTAACTTGGGGGTACCCTTGAAGGTAGGGAGGCCCAAGTCACCGACCTGTCCCTGTCTCATGTGAAACCCTGAACTAAACCCCCAACCCCCACCCGAGGGGGTGAACAGTGTAAACAGCACCACAAAGCAAATAAACAGGAATAAACAATATAAGAGTGAGGGGAACACGATACCAAAAGGTGTATGCACAAACTACAAAATAACAAAACTCAGAACTTAGCTTGTGCACGCCGCTGCAGACTCCACAGCAAAGATAGTACAGCAACTGAGCTCCAAACACCAGACTTGGCTGACACCAGGGAGCTGCTACTGCGAGGTTCGTCTCCTGAAAGGAACTCTATAACCAACAGTCAGCTGAAGCACCAGGTTACCTTATAAAGGATGGTGGGAGTGGTCACAAACATCAGCTGACCCAGCAGCAATGCAATGTAATAACACCAGCGGCCACTGGGGGGAGAAAACTGCATTGACCCCCAATGACCAGAAAAGGAAAAAGGTATAAATCTGAGGGAACCAGATCTGCCACAGATCCAAACATGGATTGTGACAAATATACTCCCTGATCCGCAGAAATCCACGAGTGTCCCACGACGATCTCCCGTGGAGAGCAGCAGCATCAGCTGATGCAACCACTCTCTAGGGGCTCCAGGAATATAATGAATGGAGAGAGTTATCCTTCCACACTGTATTCCTCCGCCACTGTAAAAAATAGTCCCTAGTCTCACTTTTGGCACTGCTGTGTGAGAAAGTTCCCACGCAGCAATGGCATAAAGTGAGACCAGTGAACTACAGTAACCTCTCAGTGATGCACTGTAGGAGCCATTGTCTCCTTTCATTGTGTCACTGGAGGTCCTATAGAGCAGTGACATCACCCGATGTCACTGTTCTATAGGGGAGATTGTCGTGGGACATTCGTTATTAATTGGACAGATGCGCCATTTCTGGGGCGGCTGCGGACTGGTATTTGTAGCCGGGGGGACCAATATCCATGGCCCCTCTCTAGGCTATGAATATGAGCCCGCAGCTGTCTGCGTAGCCTTTCTAGCTATAAAATATAGGGGGACCCCACATCATTTTTTTGGGGGGGTCCCCCTATTTTAATAGCCAGTAAAGGCTACGCAGACAGCTGTGGGTTGATATTCATAGCCTGGGTGGGGACATGGGTATTATCCTCTTCCCAGGCTACAAATATTGGCCCCCGGCCGGCGGCTTTCCCTTTTTGGTGCAGAAAATTGCGCGGGAGCCCACGCCATTTTTTTTCGTTTTTTTAATTAAACGCTCATTAAGAAACATCGGCCTTTCTATTATATATCTATGGATATATCGATCTATAGATATATTTATAGATAGATATAGCTATAGATACATAGATGTATCTATCCATATATCTGGCTGCTTTCACACATCTGGTTTTTGCCGTCAGGCACAATCCTGCGCGTTTTGAAAAAAATACTTTTTTTTCCGCCGGATCCGTTTTTTTCTCATAGAGTTGTATTAGTGCCGGATTGCGCCTAATGGCCACACGTTTCATCCATTTTTTGCTGGATCCTACAGAAAAGCTGTTTCCGGCGGACAGAGAAAACATACAGAACGTTTTTTCTATCCAGCGAAAAAACGAACAGCAACGGATCCGGCGAAAAATATATGAAACTTAGATCTGAAATAATGAATCCGGCCTCCGAATCTGTTTTTTCATCCATTTTTCCATTGAAATCATGCACATCTTTCATTCTTTCTCACTAAAAAAAAAAAAAAAAAAATCTGGATCAGTTGCATCAATTTTTCACTATTTGCAAAGGATCCATATTTTCAAAATCTATCCTGCCTGATGGATAGATCACATAGAGAAAATATGACAAGGACACATGTTAACAATTATTCACCACACATTAACCCATTCCATGTGTCCACCGGATTACCAGACCATTATCAAATGTCATACAAAACCATACCAGAAGAAAAGCTGATAGAAGGTAAAATTTCATCAAAAAGTCCGTATAAATTTTATTAATGAACAATAAATCAAATATTAAAATTGCATAACACCAAATTGGGGAAGAAGGTGAAATAGAACGACATATTCACATGGTGTAATACATAATAAGCGACGCCATCGTCTGGACGAACAGCTTACCTAGGTGATATAGTCATAAGGTAATCCCATTAATACACCGCTATCAGCCACAATTTTTAACACATAACTTGGCCATTTTGCCACGTGATAAAGTATCTTCTAATCACAACTAGCTGGTGCAAGGTTAAGTATCACGCCCCTATATATATACATCTTAAACTAGATAATACCACCACAGAATCCCCTATGCGGGAAAAGGACCGTGCCCAACAGAGACCATATAATCAGGTCACCTATATTTACCTATCTGTGGTCGCCAGAAATACAGGGACTAGGCCGGAGTTCAGGCGAGCGCGTCCGCCCCGTCGCGTGTTTCGGACCTATCCATTTTCAAGGGGCCTGACGGGACTGATGCAAGCCCATCTTAAATACTACTGCACGAACGCTCATAGTAAATCGCACCACCGGAAGTTGCGTTCCCGGCCAGGAAGTGACATGCCACGTCGCCGAGGCAACCGCAGCAACAACCAGCACCGGCGTCACAGGGCAGAGAAGTCAAAAAGACTAAACCCCATGTAAAGACGCCGACCACGGGCAGCAACAGCGGTGACAGGGCGATGGGTGCATGCATGGTAGGGATGACAACTTCATCAGTATACAAAATCTATACCCAAAGGAAATATACAAAAACAGTGACACATTAAAAAAAAACAATAAAAAGCAGGAGCAACGATGGCGATGGCATCGCTTATTATGTATTAAACTATGTGAATATGTTATTCTATTTCACCTTCTTCCCCAATTTGGTGTTATGCAATTTTAATATTTGATTTATTGTTTATTAATAAAATGTATATGGACTTTTTGATTAAATTTGACCTTCTATCATCTTTTCTTCTGGTTTGGTTCTGATGGATAGATGTAGATGGATATATGGATAGTTAGGCTACTTTCACACATCAGTTTCTTTCCGTCAGGCAGGATCCGATGAATTTGTGGAAAAACGGATCCGTTGCAACTAGTGTAAAACTGAAGCAACTGAAATCTCTTTTAAAGAGAGAGAACGGAAAATGTGCATGATTTCAATGGAAAAAATTCAAAAAAATTCGGAGTGGGCAAGTCACATAAAAAATCTTGCCCAACCTGCAGCTCCATGTGCCACCTATTCCGCTAACGTTGTAGCTTGTTCCTCCCAGGAGAGAGAGAGAACGTCCTCCTGCAGTAGTGTTCAGACAGCCATAGTCACTGTCACACCGCCACCAACTTCACAATCCCGGTTATCCACACAGTCCCAGTCTAGCCTGCAGCCATCCGTCCCACAGTTATGGGCTCGAAAAAGGAAATTCCCAGCAAGCCACCCCCGAACACAGGCCCACAATGCTAGCATTTCAAAACTGCTGGCCCTTGAAATGCTATCATTCAGGCTGGTGGACACGGACGCCTTTCACAATCTTATGGCATTGGCAGTCCCACAATACTGTGTTCCTAGCCACCACTATTTTAGTCGAAAAGCCGTCCCTGCAACAGCACGTGGAGAAAAAAATTAAGCGTGCGCTACTTAATGCCATCAGCAGCAAGGTCCACTTGACCGCCGATGCGTGGACCAGTAAGCACGGTCAGGGACGCTACATTTCCCTCACTGCCCATTGGGTAAATGTGGTGGAGCCGGGTACAGCAGTGGATAGTGGCACTGCACAGGTCCTGCCAATGCCAAGGATTGCAGGACTTTTGTCCATTTGCATTGCTTCTTCCTCCTACTCCACTTCCTCAGATTCCTCCGCACAGCAGTTGGCACATCTACATCCACAAGGATTGGTGAACCGTCCACTGACACGACCAGGTTGAGCACTGCCGTGGCCAAACATCAACAGGCCGTGATGAAATTAATTTGTTTCAGGGATACAAGCCACACTGCAGAGCAGCTGTGGAATGCCATCAAGCAGCAGAGATACCAGTGGTTTGGGCCACTCAACCTCCAGCCATGTATGTTGGTGTGTGATAATGGGTGAAACCTGGTGGCAGCTCTGGGTCTAGCCAGTCTGACTCACATCCCGTGCCTGGCACATGTGTTAAATTTGGTCGAGCAGAGTTTTCTTAACAGCTATCTGGATCTTGAAGATCTTCTGCACAAGGTCCGTGGCGAGTGCGCTCACTTGCGCCGTTAGAGCATACACAATGCACGCATTGCTGCTCTGCAGCAAAGATTTAACCTGCCTGAGCACCTCCTCATATGTGAGGTCCGCACTCGGTGGAATTCCACATTGCATATGCTGGAGAGGTTGTGTGAGCAGCAGCAGGCAGTAATGGAATTCCAGCTGCATCAGGCGCAAATGAGTCACCCAGCTCGCAGGCCACACTTCACATGTGCCGAGTGGGCTTACATGAAGGATATCTGCTGTGTTTTACGGCCCTTTCATGATTCCACTCTCATGTCGAGCACGGATGATGCCATAGTCAGCATCACTGTACCCCTCATATGCCTCCTTGAAAAAACTATGCTAGAAATCAGGGATGCAGTTTTGGAGGAGGAGGAGAAGGAACAATGGCTGACAATGCCTTCTGTATCGGGACAGTCTACCCACAGCTCTATGGGTGGGTTGTTAGCCAGGCAACACGGCAACTCACAAAGGTCCAGACAGGGGACACTTTTTGATGAAGAGGAGGAGGAAGAATTAGAGGAGGAAGTAGTATGGCCAGAGGAGGATGGTACACCACACACTGGTAGTCATCATTTACAGCGAGGATGGGGGGGATGCAGAGGAGATAGAGAGCACGCCTCAAGCAGGGGACAGTGGGGCATGGCCACTCGGCAGTCTGCAACACATAAGTGATTTCATGCTGCAGTGCCTTTGAAACGACCACCGTATCGCTCGCATTCTCAATACTGATGAGTACTGGGTGGCCAGCCTCCTGGATCCTCGCTACCAGGACAACCTACAAACCCTGATAACACCGTTGAACCGGGATCGTAAAATGCACGAGTTCCAAGACACACTGGTACATTTGATGATGTCCTCATTTCCACCTGAGAGGACTACTTCGAGCATTTCACATGGCAGCTCAGTGCCTCCAGGACGGGGAGGAAGCTGTCCATAGAGCAGGAGCAGCACCTCTGCAGAAGGCCAGTTAAATCTTGCCAAAATATGGCAAAGTTTTGTGTGCCCGCAACCACGTCATGCACCATCCCATATGCCTCCATTCAGCAGGACGCAGCATTACTGTCAGATGGTGGCAGACTACATGTCCAGCCCTGTCAGTGTGTCCAGGATGGTTCTGCCCTCTTTAAGTTTTGGGTCTCCAAGCTTCATGTATGGCCAGAGCTTAGCCAGTATGGCTTGGAGGTGCTGGCCTGCCCCGCTGCCAGTGTGTTATCGGAGCGTGTCTTTAGCGCCGCTGGTGGAGACCTAACAGACCAACGCATGCGCCTATCCACTGATAACGTTGACCGCCTAACTTTTATAAAGATGAACCAAGCCTGGATCTCGCCTGACTTTGCAAGCCCTGCGCCAGATGAAACTGAATAAACACATGTCTGGCAATAGTATCCAGGTCCACACTTGGCCCTCAGGCACCACTTGATTGATCAGCCTATCTGGGCGTCAGCACCATCAGCTGTTGCTCGGAAGTGTCAATCACACAGTGAACAACTGCTGCTTTGTTTACGGAGTTCAGCACCGCAAGCTTTACTCTGGCTGTGCCACTGGCAAATCAGATACTCCAGTCCACCTACAAATACTCCAGTCCACCTGGGCTTCAGCACCGTCAGCTGTTGCTCGAAAGTGTCAGTAGCACAGTGAACACCTACTGCCGTGTTGTCGGGGTTCAGCAACGCAAGCTGGACTCTGGCTGTGCTACTGGCAATTCAAATTCTCCTGTCCACCTACAACGAATCCTGTCTGCCTGGGCCTCAGCACCACCCGCTCTTGCCCTTCACTGTTTCCTCTGTTAGCTGGTTCTCAAGAGTGCTGGCAGGACAGTTGCCTCCTAGCTTGGCTCCGGGTTCCAGTAACGTAGACTGGTAATCAGGGAGATGCACAACTTGATCTGCTCCATGCCCCAGTAGAGTTAGCTGGATCTCCAGAGTGCAGGTAGTCAGGGCGGCTCCTGCTGTGGCTCCGGGTTCCTGAAACAGAAGCTGTTCTTTACTTGGGGGTTAGCAACACATATTTACCCTGCAGTCCAATACGAGTTCCAGAACCGCCAGATGGTTCTCGATAGTGCCAATGGCACTTATACCTTCTGCTTAATAACAGAGTCCCAGCACCACCAGCTTGTTCTTGATAATGTATTTGCCACAATTCCTTCTTCTTTGTATCCGGGTTCCATTAACATCAGCTGGTCCACGAATGTGCTTTCAGACACTGGTACTTCTTGCTGTTCCTCCGTGCACCTGAACTACATGCTTAACAAATTACAATTATAAATACAAGTACCAAAAGAAGAAGAACAAGTAGAACTAGAAGAAGAAGAACCAGATGAAGAACAACCGGAAGAAGAAGAAGTGGAACCAGAGAAAGAAGAACCAGAGGAAGAAGAAACGGAACCAGAGGAAGAAGAACTAGAGGAAGAAGAAGCGGAAAAAGAACTGGTACAAGAGGAAGAAGACCCAGAAGGAGAAGAAGAACCAGAGGAAGAAGAAGATGAAGCAAAGGTTTAGGAAATGGAAGAACCAGAAGCACCAGTACCCAAAGCACCAGAACCAGAAGAACCATATACCCTAAGACCAGGAAAAAAAAGAATAAGCAGAATAAGAATAAGCAGAATGCTAAAATGCAGAAGAAGAAAAAAATAAGTCTAAGCAGAAGAAGACAAAACAGTGTATGGGGGTGAGTCCATTCCTCCTCGTGGTACCCCTGGAGACTCCCTGCTGCTGCGGGGCAAGCTGAATGCAGACCCCTCCCGGTGAGAGTCCCCTGAGACAGGCCTCCCAGAAGGTGTATTTTTCAAATGTCGCTAAACCATGCAAAGTTCTTATATTTAAACCAACTCCGACACAACAGAGGAATAGGGCAAGCAAAACTAAATTAATTTTTTTTAACAATAAACACATTTTCTCAAAAAAGCTATGAGAATGAGCTATTTAAAAAAGAAGGATGAAAGGTACAAAACAAAAAAAATAATTGAAGCTAATAGTGGGTAGAACTCGGTATCATTTATTGTACACAAGGCAAAGAACAGCAAACATGACATCAATACTGCTGCCGCGGAATGATGTGCAGACAAAAATGTAGGCAGGACTCTTGCTACAGCACACTCTATTTTGGATTGTGATGCACAGCTTTAGATCTATTCAACATTTTTATTGACTGTGGCGACTGGGTGTTAACTGTAGACTAGAGCCTTCCAGCATCTTGTCGTGTGCGACGTGGGTCAGAAAAATGTTGGTGTGATTTCAGGTCATCTATAGTGAATTTTGTGGTTTTCCCCGCTGGTTCCAGTGTATGGCCTCCCTGCATCTCAGGAGTAGATTGCAGCGGAAGCGACAGACAATCCTTTGAAGAACTGTATCTGCCCTTGAACTTAGCAGAAAAAAGAGCGAAGCAGGCACCTCGGCCTGGGAGATCCACAGACGTGATAATGGTATCTACAACGCCGTGAGTACCGTTGAAGAATAATATGAAATGAATGAAGAAAAAGTAAATTCCAAAGAGTTTGCCTAGCATTACGTTATTATTTTGACCCGTAGACCAAATGTGACACATTATAACCGCTATTCATACTAAAAGCAGTACTTGCGCCCATTATTATTTGATTTCTCTGGCTCTGCTGCCTCCGATTACCAATTCTACATGCTATTTTGGCATTTTTAGTCATTTAGAAAACACCACAATGTAAAATAGGTGTTTTAGGAATTCTGATTTTTTATCCCCCTTGACTTCAATGAGGATCGGAAATCGGAATTCCGATCCGATTTTTAGGGTGATCGATCAACCCTATTTATGAAGTTATAGATGTGGAACGCTTCAATGTATCCAACTGATCCTGAAACTGTTTTATCGTGACATATTGTACTTCATGTTAGTGGTAACATGTCTTCGACATAACTTGCGTTTATTTATGAAAAAAACAGGAATTTGGCAAAAATGTAGAACATTTTGCAAGTTTCAAACTTTTAATTTTTTGCACCCTTAAATCAGAGTGGTGTCACACAAAATAGTTAATAAATAACATTTCCAACATATCAACTTTACATCAGCACAATTTTGGAAACACAATTTTTTTTAGTTAGGACTAGTGTTGAGCATTCCGATACCGCAAGTATCGGGTATCGGCCGATATTTGCGGTATCGGAATTCCGATACCGAATTCCGATACTTCCCGCGTATCGGATACCGGAATCGGAAGTTCCCAGAATTCAAACTGAACGCAGCAGCCAATGAGGAATGATTGGAAGTGTGGGCACATCCTGTTTAGCATGGTGGGCATGTAAGTACTGGCAAGGCTTGGATTGGCTGCTGAAATGATGTCACTCTGCACTATAAAAAACGCTGCCGCCATTTTGCGCTCACTCTGCTGTGATTTCAGTTAGGGACAGGATGCTGTGTTCTAACTGAGGGCCAGTCGAGCTAGCTAATTGCTTTATTTTCCTTTCCAAAGGCTAATTTAGCAAAACGCTGTGTGTTCTTCACTGTTCACCTTGCTCTTGCCTTGCAGCGCTGTTTTAACAGCGTTCTGCAAGGTCTCTGTGTGTGTGTGTGTGTGCAGCTCACTCTGTAGTCTGTGTGCAGCCATATACCCGGTTGTATTCATCTCAGGGGGGGTTCACACTGCCTCACACAGTTGTCCTTTTTTGCTCTTAGTGCAGCCTGCTGCACATTTTTTCTCAAATTTCCTATTAGTGTTTTTCCACCAGTCTCCAGCTCTATTGTGGAAAAACACTACATAGGATAACCTAGAGGGGGGATTTTGGGCCTTGCAGCGCCGTTTACGGCTGTCTGCACGGTCTCCGTGTGAGCCCAGCTCGCCCTGTAGTCTGTGTGCAGCCATAGCCGATTGGATTCAGCTCAGGGTTCGTTACTGGCTCATACCTTGAGAAAAATTTTACTTTTTTTCAAATAGTGCAGCCTGTTTAAAATTTGAAAAAAAAAAAATCCTATTAGTGTCTTTCCACTCGTATCCAGCTAAATAGTGGAAAAACACTATATAGGATAACCTAGAGGAGGGTTTTTTGGCCTTGCAGCGCCGTTTACGGCTGTCTGCACGGTCTCCGTGTGAGCCCAGCTCGCCCTGTAGTCTGTGTGCAGCCATAGCCGGTTGGATTCAGCTCAGGGTTCGTTACTGGCTCATACCTAGAGAAAATTTTTACTTTTTTTCAAATAGTGCAGCCAGTTTAAAATTTGAAAAAAAAAATTCCTATTAGTGTCTTTCCACTCGTATCCAGCTAAATATTGGAAAAACACTATATAGGATAACCTAGAGGAGGTTTTTTTGGCCTTGCAGCGCCGTTTACGGCTGTCTGCACGGTCTCCGTGTGAGCCCAGCTCGCCCTGTAGTCTGTGTGCAGCCATAGCCGGTTGGATTCAGCTCAGGGTTCGTTACTGCCTCATACCTTGAGAAAAATTTTACTTTTTTTCAAATAGTGCAGCCTGTTTAAAATTTGAAAAAAAAAATTCCTATTAGTGTCTTTCCACTCGTATCCAGCTAAATAGTGGAAAAACACTATATAGGATAACCTAGAGGAGGGTTTGTTGGCCTTGCAGCGCCGTTTACGGCTGTCTGCACGGTCTCTGTGTGAGCGCAGCTCGCCCTGTAGTCTGTGTGCAGCCATAGCCGGTTGGATTCAGCTCAGGGTGCGTTACTGCCTCATACCTTGAAAAACAATTTCCTTTTTTTCAAATAGTGCAGCCAGTTTAAAATTTGAAAAAAAAAAATCCTATTAGTGTCTTTCCACTCGTATCCAGCTAAATAGTGGAAAAACACTATATAGGATAACCGAGAGGAGGGTTTTTTGGCCTTGCAGCGCCGTTTACGGCTGTCTACACGGTCTCCGTGTGATTTAAACTAGCTCTGTAGCCCGATCTGCACCAAAAAAAAAGTTAAGTTCACCAAACACAACTTAACACTTGTGTAGGCCACATTTGAAAAATAATAAAGTTTAGTCCACAATTTACAACATTAGTGTTTCTTACACCTGTTAGGAGGAACATTTCAGGAATAAGCACACTAAGGCCTTAGTACTTTTCTGCTTATCTTTATCTGTCAACCAAGATGAAGAGGGCAGGGAGTAAGGCACGTGGGCGTGGGCGCGGAGCAGGGAGAGGAGCAGGGAGAGGACGTGGTGATTCTGTGCCTGCTGCGGGCGCCGGTGACTCGTCGTCACTCAGTTTCAGCAGGGAACAGTCCTTCATGAGCAGCTTTGTCGGAGAGCGCCGTGCACCGCTGCTACGTGAAGACCAAATTGAAGCCGTTGTCGGGTGAATGGCAGCTAACGCCTCGGCATCGACTTCAGTTAGTGCCACATCCTCTCAGGCACAGAGCACTGGAGAGCAGCCATCTGTCTCTTCACCACCTGCCAAATTGGCCAGGCAGTCAGAGAGCCCAGGACAGGAGCCGTCTCTACTTCTGTTCTCTGAATCTCTTGGCTTGGAAACAGGGGGCCAGCCAAGCAGCATTGGAGAAATGGAAGAAGAGGCAGTGTGCAGTGATGCCCAAAAGCTTTATCTCTCTGACTCTGAAGAGGCAGGTGGGCCAGTGCCTCCGGTGACCACAGCGCATTACGCATCTGATGATGAAACTCAGGTGCCGCTTTCTGATGCGTACTGTGCTGCCGAGACTACCCAGGAGGAGCAGTTGGTGGCAGAGGGTAGTGGAGATGATGAGGTCCTTGACCCATCGTGGCGTGAGGAACAGGAAGGTGGTGGGAGCAGCTCTGAGGAAGAGCTTCCCCTTACGGGCCAAAGAGGGAGAGGGAGGGGGAAGACTGCGGAGCCTGTAGCCTCCACTTTGGCACCCGTTAGGAGCCTGTCTCTTTCCAAAGCCAAAAAGGGCGCTCCCAAGACTTGCAGTGCCTGGTCCTTTTTTGACACAGTTGCAGATGACATTTGTTTTGTCAAATGCAAGCTGTGTCATCAGAAAGTAAAAAGAGGTAAAAGTGTCAGCAACCTCAATACCACAAATATGTGGAAACATGTGCGGAACAGGCACGCGGTGGAGTTACAGAAACACAGTGAAGACGTAGGCCAACCAACAGCGGCAGCTACCACCTCTTCATCTCGTGTTGCCTCTTCCTCCACTGTTGTCCAGAGACCTAGTGTAATTCCACCCACAGCACCACCTTCCCAGTCATCCTCACACTCCCAGTCTACTCTACAGCCATCGGTAGTCCAGGCATGGGAGAAAAGGCGGGCATTCTCGGCCAACCACCCCCGAGCACAGGCTCTGAATGCAGGCATTGCCAAACTGTTGTCCCTGGAAATGCTCTCGTTCAGGCTGGTGGAGACTGACAGCTTCCGTGACTTGATGGCATTGGCAGTCCCACAGTACAAGGTGCCCAGCCGCTTTTACTTCAGCAGGCAGGCTGTCCCTGCCCTGCACAGGCATGTTGAGGCAAACATAAAACATGCGCTACTGAACGCCGTCAGTAGCAAGGTCCACCTCACCACCGATGCGTGGACCAGTCAGCATGGACAGGGGCGATATGTGTCCCTCACTGCCCATTGGGTTAATGTTGTTGAGCCAGGTACAGATCGTGCGAGTGGCGCAGGACGTGTCCTGCCCACTCCAAGGATTGCAGGAATCCAGTCTGTACGCGTCGACTCCTCCTCTTACACCAGTTCCTCTGATTCCTCTCTGCAGGATCCGTCACAGTCCACCTCCACATGGACCCGTGAACGTTTACCTATGACCGACATGAGCACAGCCGTGGCCAAACGTCAGCAGGCCGTCTTGAAACTAGTTTCATTGGGGCATCGAAGCCACACAGCGCAGGAGCTCTGGAATGCCATCAAGCAGGAGAGCGATGTGTGGTTACTGCCAGCGAATCTCCAGCCAGGCATGGTAGTGTGTGACAATGGCCGAAATCTGGTGGCAGCTTTGGCCCTTGGCAACCTCACTCACATCCCATGTCTGGAACATGTGCTCAATTTGGTTGTGCAGAGTTTTCTGAGGGACTATCCGGATCTTGATGCCCTGCTGCACAAGGTCCGCCTAGAGTGTGCTCACTTGCGGCGTTCCAGCTTGGCCAGATCCCGCATTGCTGCTCTGCAGCGCCGATTCCGCCTTCCGGAACACCGCATCATATGTGACCTACCTACCCGGTGGAATTCCACGTTACATATGTTGGAGTGGTTGTGTGAGCAGCAGCAAGCAGTTATGGAGTACCAGCTGCATCAGGCGCAAAGAAGTCGCAGTCAGCGCCGATCAGACTTCACAACCACAGAGTGGGCCACTATGAAGGACGTCTGCCAGGTTTTGCGTCCTTTTGATTATTCCACGCGGATGGCAAGTGCAGATGATGCACTAGTCAGCATGACTGTCCCCCTTATCTGCCTGCTTCAGCAAACTTTGCAAGGGTTAAGGGATGATGTGGTGGAAGAGGTGGAGGATGAGGAGTCACCTTTTCCATCAGCTTCTGGAGAGTCAGCGCCACGTGGTTCCTCACAAAGGGGTACGCAGGGGCCAATTTGTGAGGAGGATGAGGAGGAGTCAATGGAGGAGGAAGAGCTCCGTCCAGAGGAGGGAGCGACACAATTGTCCAGTGGTCAGTGTGTACAGCGAGGGTGGGGTGATGACGAGCGGGCAGAGATCATGTCTCAAGCAGGGGACAGCGTTTCTGGGCCAGTTGGCACTCTGCAGCACATGGTGGATTTCATGCTGCAGTGCCTGAGAAACGACCGCCGCATTGACCACATTCTCAACATGCCGGATTATTGGGTGTTCACCCTCCTCGATCCTCGCTACCGGGACAACTTCCAAAACCTCATCCCTGCGTTGACCCGGGAGCGTAAATTGCGGGAGTACCACGACACACTGGTGAATTCCATCATCTTCTCCTGTCCAACTGAGAGGAGTGCTGCTAGTGCTTTACAAAGCAGCTCAGTGCGTCGAGGCAGTGGGGGAGGCTCTGCCCAAAGAGGGAGCAGAAGCAGTGCCTCTGCCCAAGGCAAGCCCAGTATGGCACAACTCTGGCACACTTTTGTGTGCCCGCCCCAAATGTCTACACCATCACCGGCGTCTCCAGTCAGCAGGAGGCAACGGTTCCGTCAGATGGTGACAGACTACATGGCTTGCCCTCTTACTGTACTCCCAGACGGCTCTTCCCCGTTCAAGTTTTGGGTCTCTAAGCTGGATACATGGCCAGAGCTAAGCCAGTATGCATTGGAGGTGCTGGCTTGCCCTGCGGCTAGTGTCTTATCGGAACGTGTCTTTAGTGCCGCAGGTGGTGTACTAACAGACCGTCGCATGCGACTATCCTCCGATAACGTTGACCGGCTTACTTTCCTGAAAATGAACCAGGCCTGGATCTCGCAGGAATTTGCCACTCCTCTGCCTGATTAAGTAATTGGGTGTCATCCAGGTCTCCTGCTGTGTTCATCTTTCTACCACCTGAACTGCTATTCCTGGGCTCCAACACCGCCAGTTGCGGCTCAGAAGTGCAGGCTGCACAGTAAAAACATACGACCCAGTGTTATTGGGTTTCAGTAACGTCAGCTGATCCCCAGCTGTGTAGCCGGCAATGTGTCCTGCGACCGCCACGCTGGCACAACAACCTAAATGTAAGGGAACCTGTCCCCCCCCCCCCCCCGTCGTTTGTTACTGAAAGAGCCATCTTGTGCAGCAGTAATGCTGCACAAGGAAAAGGTAGCTCTTTTTTTTTAGCTCTTTGCACACGCAGAACTTAACACTTATAAAATGTGTTCACTGATACCGTTATACCGTCCCGGAGCTGGGACTTTCCTTCGTAATGTGACGCAGCACAGCCGTCATTCCTACCCCCTTGGTGCCATGCGCTGCCTCCTCAGCGTTGTTTTAAGCTGTCACGGAGCCTGCGCTGTTCTGTTATCCCTTGGGCATGCCCTATTTGCGCTGCCTGTCTTCTGACATAATTTGGTGTCAGGCTGGCTGCGCCTGTGCGGCCGCGCTGCCCGAGATCCCGCCTCGCAGTGTCTTCTGATTGAGTCACACTGCGGGCCTGGGATCCATGGGCATGCGCAGTGCATATCTTCCCCTCGGGCTCTCGCTCATTTCCCTCCGCCTTCTTTAGACTGTGTGCCGTCAGCTGATCCCTAGCATGCCACGGCCGTGACACCGCACAGTCTGAAGAAGAGGGAAGGAGGGGAGTGAGAGTCGAGGTTATGCACTGTGCATGCCCATGGTTCCAAGGCCCGCAGTGGGATTACGTTAGACGAGACTGCGAGGTGGGATCTGGAGCAGCGTGGACGCACAGGCACTGACAGCCTGACACCAAATTATGTCAGAAGACAGGCAGCGCTAATTGGGCATGGCCAAGGGCTAACAGAACAGCGCAGGCTCCGTGACAGCTTAAAACAACGCTGAGGAGGCAGCGCACGGCATCAAGGGGATAGGAATGACAGCTGTGCTGTGTCCCATTACGAAGGAAATTGGCACCTCCGGAACGGTTTAACGGTATAAAGGGACACATTTTTAGTGTTTACTTCGGTGTTTGCAAGGAGCATAATTAAAAGAGCAACCTTTTCCTTTTGCATCCTTAGTGCTGCACAAGATGGCTCTTTCAGCTACAAACGTCTTGGGGGGGGGGGGTTAAAGGTTTCCTTTCAACTTGCTCCAATCAGGCTTCGGCCTACACTCTGTTCCTCTGCTCCTCCTGCTGTCCCTGTGCTCTAACACCGCCAGTTGGTGCCTGGAAGTGCTGTGTGCACAGTCAACAGTCGCTCCTCTGTTATTGGGGTTCAGTAACGTCAGCTGATCCCCAGCTGTGTGTGCGGCAATACCTCCAATCTGCTCCTCCTGCTGTCCCTGGGCTCTAACACCGCCAGTTGGTGCCTGGAAGTGCTGTGTGCACAGTCAACAGTCGCTCCTCTGTTATTGGGGTTCAGTAACGTCAGCTGATCCCCAGCTGTGTGTGCGGCAATACCTCCAATCTGCTCCTCCTGCTGTCCCTGGGCTCTAACACCGCCAGTTGGTGCCTGGAAGTGCTGTGTGCACAGTCAACAGTCGCTCCTCTGTTATTGGGGTTCAGTAACGTCAGCTGATCCCCAGCTGTGTGTGCGGCAATACCTCCAATCTGCTCCTCCTGCTGTCCCTGGGCTCTAACACCGCCAGTTGGTGCCTGGAAGTGCTGTGTGCACAGTCAACAGTCGCTCCTCTGTTATTGGGGTTCAGTAACGTCAGCTGATCCCCAGCTGTGTATCCGGCAACGTGTCATGCGACCGCCATGCTGGCACAACTAAAATGTAAGTGGACCTGTCCCCCCCCCCCCCCAGGCGTTTGTTACTGAAAGAGCCACCATGTGCAGCACTAATACTGCACAAGGGAAAGGTCGCTCTTGAAATTATGCTCCTTGCAAACGCTGAACTACACACTCATGTAATGTGTCCCCTCACACCGTCCAACCGTCCCGGAGGTGGGACTTTCCTTTGTAATGTGACGCAGCACAGCCGTCATTGCTACCCCCTTGGCACCGTGCGCTGCCTCCTTAGCGTTGTTTGATTCCGTCATGGACCCTGCGCTGTTATGTTATCCCTTGGCCATGCACAGTTTGCGCTGCCCGTCCTCTGACATCATTTGTTGTCGTCCTGGCTGCGCCTGTGCGTCCACGCTGCCCGAAATCACACCTCGCAGTGTCGTCTAATGTGATCCCACAGTGGGCCTGGTATCCATGGCCATGCGCAGTGCATATACTAGCCTCTCACTCCCCTTCTTCACGCTTCTTCAGACTAGGCGGCGTCAGCTGATCCCTAATAGCATGCCACGGCCGTGACGCCGCACAGTCTGAAGAAGCAGGAAGGAGGTGAGTGAGAGGCGATGATATGCACTGCGCATGCCCATGGATCCCTGGCCCGCAGTGGGACTACATTAGATGACACTGCAAGGTTGGATCTCGGGCAGCTTGGACGCACAGGCACTGCCAGCCTGACACCTACATGATGTCAGAAGACGGGCACCGCTAACTGTGCATGGCCAAGGGATAACATTACAGCGCGGGCTCCGTGACAGAACCAAACAACGTTGAGGAGGTGGCGCCCGGCACCAAGGGGGTTGGAATGACGGCTGTGCTGTGTCACATTACAAAGGAAAGTCCCACTTCCGGGATGGTTTGACGGTGTGAGGGGACACATTATATGAGTGTGTACTTCAGCGTTTGCAAGGAGCATAATTTTCGGAGCCACCATTTTCCATGTGCAGTATTACTGCTGTACAAGATGGCTCTTTCAGCAACAAATGCCTGGGGGGGGGGGTTAAAGGTTCCCTTTCAACTTGCTCCACTGCAGGCTTCAGCCTACACTCTGCTCCTCTTTGATTCCCTGGGTTTCAACACTGTCAGTTGCCACCTGGAAGTGTTGTCTACACAGAAAAAACACTAGGTGATGTGTCAGTGGGGTTCAGCACCGCCAGCTGTTCCCCTGCTGTGTAGTCGGCAACGTGTCCAGCACAAGCCACGCTGGCACAACAGAACAAAAGCTGCCACCAGTGCAGGCTTCGGCCTATACTCTGCTCCTCTCCTCCTCCTGCTGACCCTGGGCTCAAACACCGCTAGTTTTTGCCCGGAAGTGCTAGCTGCACAGAGAAAAACACCAGCCAATGTGTTAGTGGGGTTCAGCAACGCCAGCTGTTCCCCTGCTGTGTAGCCGGCAACGTGACCTGCAAACGCCACGCAGGCACATGAACTGAAATTAAAGGGAACCTGGCCCCACCCCCCCAGGTGTTTCTATGTATAACAGCCACCTAGTACAGCAGTACTGCTGCATTTGTACAAGGTGGCTGACTTTTTCTCCTTGCCCACGTGGAACTCAACAAGTACAAAATGTGTCTCATTGAGAACATTCCACTGTCCCTGAGGTGTGACTTTCCTTTCTAATGATACGCAGCACCCCCCTTGGTAGCGTTTCCCGTCTTTTGTCATCATGGTTAGCTGGCTGCGCCTGTGCATCCGCCCTGCTAGAAACAACGCCCCTCATTGTCATATTTATTTTGTCAGCGAGGGTGTGGTTTATGGGCACGAGCAGTGCATATGTTCGCCTGTCTTAACTCATCTCCTTCCGCCTTCTTCAGACTGTGCGGCCTCCTGGCCGTGGTAGGCGATAAGGGATCAGCTGAGGCCGCCCAGTCTGGAGCAGGTGTAAGGACATGTGTAAGCGGCAAACCTATTTACTGCACAAGGCCACGAATCCCAGCCACGCAGTGTGATTTTTTGAAAACACACTGTGGGTCTGGGATTCATGTCCATCGCTAACCGCAACGGCTGAAATGAAATGAGGTCAGAAGACAGGAAGCGCTCACAGCGCATGGCCAAGGGATCACAATAGCGCAGACTCCTGTACAGCAAATAACAACACTCAGGAATCTGCGCCCAGTACCTAGGTGCAAATTTTGACACCTGTGCTGCGTCTCCTTAAAAAGACAAGTCACGCCTCCACAACTGTTTGACAGTATAATGGGCTAAATAGTGTACGTGTTTTAGTCAGCGTGTGCAAGGAGCAAAATAAATAGAGCAACCTTTTACTTGTGCAGCATTAATGCTGCACAAGGTGTGGCTCTTGTACCTTGCAACACCTGAGGGGGGTTAAAGGTAACCTTTGAAATTGGTTCAACTAGGCTTCGGCCTACACTCTGCTCCTCTCCTGCTGACCCTGGGCTCAAACACCGCTAGTTTTTGCCCGGAACTGCTAGCTGCACAGAGAAAAACACCAGTCAATGTGTTAGTGAGGTTCAGCACCGCCAGCTGTTCCCCTGCTGTGTAGTCGGCATCGTGTCCAGCACAAGCCACGCTGGCACAACTGACCAAAAGCTGCCACCAGTGCAGGCTTCGGCCTACACTCTGCTCCTCTCCTCCTCCTGCTGACCCTGGGCTCAAACACCACCAGTTTCTGCCCGGAAGTGCTAGCTGCACAGAGAAAAACACCAGCCAATGTGTTAGTGGGGTTCAGCACCGCCAGCTGTTCCCCCGCTGTGTAGCCGGCATCGTGTCCAGCACAAGCCACGCTGGCACAACTGATCAAAAGCTGCCACCAGTGCAGGCTTCGGCCTACACATTGCTCCTCTCCTCCTCCTGCTGACCCTGGGCTCTAACACCGCCAGTTTTTGCCCGGACATGCGAGCTGCACAGAGAAAAACACCAGTCAATGTGTCAGTGGGGTTCAGCACCGCCAGCTGTTCCCCTGCTGTGTAGCTTGCAACGTGACCTGCAAATGCCACGCAGGCACATGAACTGAAATTGAAGGGAGCCTGCCCCCCACCCCCAGGTGTTTCTATGTAAAACAGCCACCTTGTACAGCAGTACTGCTGCATTTGTACAAGGTGGCTGACTTTTTCTCCTTGCCCACGTGGAACTCAACACGTACAAAATGTGTCTCATTGAGACCATTCCACTGTCCCTGAGGTGTGACTTTCCTTTCTAATGATACGCAGCACCACCCTTGTTAGCGCTGCCCGTCTTTTGACATCATTGGTTAGCTGGCTGCGCCTGTGCGTCTGCCCTGCTCGAAACAACGCCCCTCGGTGTCTTATTTTTTTGAACAGCGAGGGTGTGATTGATGGGCATGTGCAGTGCATATGTTTGCCTGTGTTCACTCATCTCCTTCCGCCTTCTTCAGACTGGGTGTCCTCATGGCCGCAGCAGGCGATAAGGGATCAGATGAGGCCGCCCAGTCTGAAGCAGGTGTAAGGACATGTGTGAGCGTCAAACATATTTACTGAACAAGGCCACGAATCCCAGCCACGCAGTGTGATTTTTTTTAAAACACACTGTGGGTCTGGGATTCATGTCCATCGCTAACCGTAACGGCCGACATTAAATGAGGTCAGAAGACAGGAAGCGCTCACAGCGCATGGCCAAGGGATCCCAATAGCGCAGACTCCTGTACAGCAAATAACAACGCTCAGGAATCTGCGCACAGCAGCTAGGTGTAAATTTTGACACCTGTGCTGCATCTCCTTAAAAAGACTAGTAGTCACGCCTCCACTTCTGTTTGACAGTATAATGGGCTAAATAGTGTACGTGTTTTATTCAGCGTGTGCAAGGAGCAAAATTAAATAGAGCAACCTTTGACTTGTGCATCATTAATGCTGTTCAAGGTGTGGCTCTTGTACCTTGCAACACCTGAGGGGGGGGGTTAAAGGTAACCTTTGAAATTGGTTCAACTAGGCTTCGGCCTACACTCTGCTCCTCTCCTCCTCCTGCTGACCCTGGGCTCAAACAACGCCAGTTTCTGCCCGGACATGCTAGCTGCACAGAGAAAAACACCAGCCAATGTGTTAGTGGGGTTCAGCACCGCCAGCTGTTCCCCTGCTGTGTAGTCGGCATCGTGTCCAGCACAAGCCACGCTGGCACAACTGACCAAAAGCTGCCACCAGTGCAGGCTTCGGCCTACACTTTGCTCCTCTCCTCCTCCTGCTGACCCTGGGCTCAAACAATGCCAGTTTCTGCCCGGACATGCGAGCTGCACAGAGAAAAACACCAGCCAATGTGTTAGTGGGGTTCAGCACCGCCAGCTGTTCCCCTGCTGTGTAGTCGGCATCGTGTCCAGCACAAGCCACGCTGGCACAACTGACTAAAAGCTGCCACCAGTGCAGGCTTCGGCCTACACTTTGCTCCTCTCCTCCTCCTGCTGACCCTGGGCTCAAACAACGCCAGTTTCTGCCCGGACATGCTAGCTGCACAGAGAAAAACACCAGCCAATGTGTTAGTGGGGTTCAGCACCGCCAGCTGTTCCCCTGCTGTGTAGCTGGCAACGTGTCCTGCAAACGCCACGCAGGCACATGAACTGAAATTGAAGGGAGCCTGCCCCCCACCCCCCAGGTGTTTCTATGTATAACAGCCACCTTGTACAGCAGTACTGCTGCATTTGTACAAGGTGGCTGACTTTTTCTCCTTGCACACGTGGAACTCAACAAGTACAAAATGTGTCTCATTACAGACCATTACAATGTCCCTGAGGTGTGACTTTCCTTTTTAATGACACGCAGCACCCCCATTGTTAGCGCTGCCCGTCTCCTGACATCATTGGTTGGCTGGCTGTGCCTGTGCGTCCCCCCTGCCCGACACAACGCCCCCCGTTGTCTCATATATTTTGACTGCGAGGGTGTGATTGATGGGCACGAGCAGTGCATATGTTCCCCTGTCTTCACTCCCCTCCTTCTGCCTTCTTCTGACTGTGCGGCCTCATGGCCGCGGCATGCGATAAGGGATCAGCTGAGGCCGCCCAGTCTGAAGCAGGTGTAAGGACATGTGTGAGCGGCGAACATATTTACTGCACAAGGCCACGAATCCCAGCACCGCAGTGTGACTTTAGGAAAAGCCACTGTGGGTCTGGGATTTATGGCCATCGTTAACCGCAACGGCCAACATGAAATGAGGTCATGAGACGGCCTGCACTAACAGGGTATTGCCAAGGGATAACACAAGAGCGCAGTTTCCTGTACTGCAAATAACAACGGTAAGGAATCTGCGCACAGCACCTAGGTGTAAATTTGTACACCTGTGCTGCGTCTCCTTAAAAAGACTAGTAGTCACGCCTCCACTACTGTTTGACAGTATAATGGGCTAAATAGTGTACGTGTTTAATTCAGCGTGTGCAAGGAGCAAAATTAAATAGAGCAACCTTTGACTTGTGCATCATTAATGCTGTTCAAGGTGTGGCTCTTGTACCTTGCAACACCTGAGGGGGGGTTAAAGGTAACCTTTGAAATTGGTTCAACTAGGCTTCGGCCTACACTCTGCTCCTCTACTCCTCCTGCTGACCTTGGGCTCAAACACCGCTAGTTTCTGCCCGGAACTGCTAGCTGCACAGAGGAAAACACCAGTCAATGTGTTCGTGGGGTTCAGCACCGCCAGCTGTTCCCCTGCTGTGTAGTTGGCATCGTGTCCAGCACAAGCCACGCTGGCACAACTGACCAAAAGCTGCCACCAGTGCAGGCTTCGGCCTACACTCTGCTCCTCTCCTCCTCCTGCTGACCCCGGGCTCAAACACCGCCAGTTTCTGCCTGGACATGCTAGCTGCACAGAGAAAAACACCAGTCAATGTGTTAGTGGGGTTCAGCACCGCCAGCTGTTCCCCTGCTGTGTAGTCGGCATCGTGTCCAGCACAAGCCACGCTGGCACAACTGACCAAAAGCTGCCACCAGTGCAGGCTTCGGCCTACACTTTGCTCCTCTCCTCCTCCTGCTGACCCTGGGCTCAAACAACGCCAGTTTCTGCCCGGACATGCTAGCTGCACAGAGAAAAACACCAGCCAATGTGTTAGTGGGGTTCAGCACCGCCAGCTGTTCCCCTGCTGTGTAGCTGGCAACGTGTCCTGCAAACGCCACGCAGGCACATGAACTGAAAATTGAAGGGAGCCTGCCCCCCACCCCCCCAGGTGTTTCTATGTATAACAGCCACCTTGTACAGCAGTACTGCTGCATTTGTACAAGGTGGCTGACTTTTTGTCCTTGCCCATGTGGAACTCAAAACGTACAAAATGTGTCTCATTGAGACCATTCCACTGTCCCTGAGGTGTGACTTTCCTTTCTAATGATACGCAGCACCCCCCTTGGTAGCGCTTCCCGTCTTCTGACATCATTGGTTGGCTTGTTGCGCCTGTGCGTCCGCCCTGCCTGAAACAATGCTCCTCGTTGTCTTATTTTGACTGCGAGGGTGTGATTGATGGGCACGAGCAGTGCATATCTTCACCTGTCTTAACTCATCTCCTTCCGCCTTCTTCAGACTGTGCAGCCTCATGGCCGCGGCATGCGAGAAGGGATCAGCAGAGGCCGCCCAGTCTGAAGCAGGTGTAAGGACGTGTGTGAGCGGCCAAAATATTTACTGCTCAAGGCCACGAATCACAGCACCGCAGTGTGACTTTATGAAAAGGCACTGTGGGTCTGGGATTTATGGCCATCGTTAACCGCACCGGCCAACATGAAATGAGGTCATAAGACGGGCAGCTCTAACAGGGCATTGCCAAGGGATAACACAAGAGCGCAGACTCCTGTACAGCAAATAACAACGCTCAGGAAGCTGCGCCAAGCACCAAGGCGTTATTTGGGACACCTGTGCTGCGTCTCCTTAAAAAGCCAAGTCACGCATCCACTACAGTTTGACTGTAGAATGGGCTAAATTGTGTACGTCTTTCATTCAGTGTGTGCAAGTAGACAAATTAATAGAGCAACCTTTCACTTGTGCAGCATTAATACTGCACAAGGTGTGTCTCTTGTACTTTGTAACACCTGAGGGGGGGTTAAAGGTTTCCTTTGAAATTGGTTCAAATAGGCTTCGGCCTACACTCTGCTCCTCTCCTCCTCCTCCTGCTTCAACACGGGCTCTAACATCGCTAGTTTTTGACCGCAAGTGCTAGCTGCACAGAGAAAAACACACGCCATTGTGTTAGTGGGGTTCAGCAACGCCAGCTGTTCCCCCACTGTGTAGCCGGCACAGTGTCCTGCAAACGCAACGCA
Organism: Ranitomeya imitator; assembly: GCF_032444005.1. NCBI lineage: Eukaryota > Metazoa > Chordata > Amphibia > Anura > Dendrobatidae > Ranitomeya > Ranitomeya imitator. Next base: position 235,740,684 of record NC_091287.1, on the reverse strand, counting down.
GACACAAAGCTGCCTCCAGTGCAGGCTTCGGCCTACACTCTGCTCCCCCTGCTTACCCTTAGCTCCAACACCGCTAGTTGGGGCTCTAGGAAGACAATCTTTAATAGGCAACGCATCTGGGTTCCAGCACCGCCAGCTGGTTCTCGGCAGTGTTCTTGTCACAGGTACTCCCTCGTGCCAAGCCTGGTTTCAGCACCGTCAGCTGTTTCCGGGTTGTGTCAAGCTCGCTGAGACGCCTATGCTTGCCCCGTCGTGGTGCGGTCGGGTTAGCCAACTCCAGGGTGCCTCCAGTTTAGGAGCTTCCTATGTGGGCTGCGTGAACTGGTAGTCAAGGCTGGTTCTGTAGTGCCAGTAGGCCCAGCTCCCCCTGTAGGACTGTTGGGGTTCGGTAACTGCGGCTGCCTCGCGGCCTAGCTGTTCTCTCCTCTCCTGTGGGCCTTGGGGTCCACCACCTGGTTCCAGCACCGTCAGCTGGTTCCGGGCCGAGCCTTTGGCTTAGGTGCCTCCTCCTGGGTATCCGAGTTCCGCCAACGTCAGGCGGTCCTTGGTAGTGCTTTTAAGCGCGGGCACCTACAGCTTAGTAACCGTGTTCCAGCACCGCCAGCTGGTCCTCGATCGTGCCATTGGCTCTTGCACACTGGGGCAACGCATCTGGGTTCCAGCACCGCCAGCTGGTTCTCGGCAGTGTTTTTGTCACAGGTACTCCCTCGTGCCAAACCTGGTTTCAGCACCGTCAGCTGTTTCCGGGGTGTGTCAAACTCGCTGAGACGCCTATGTTTGCCCCGTCGTGTTGCAGTCGGGTTAGCCAACTCCAGGGTGCCTCCAGTTTAGGAGCTTCCTATGTGGGCTGCGTGAACTGGTAGTCAAGGCTGGTTCTGTAGTGCCAGTAGGCCCAGCTCCCCCTGTAGGACTGTTGGGGTTCGGTAACTGCGGCTGCCTCGCGGCCTAGCTGTTCTCTCCTCTCCTGTGGGCCTTGGGGTCCACCACCTGGTTCCAGCACCGTCAGCTGGTTCCGGGCCGAGCCTTTGGCTTAGGTGCCTCCTCCTGGGTATCTGAGTTCCGCCAACGTCAGGCGGTCCTTGGTAGTGCTTTTAAGCGCGGGCACCTACAGCTTAGTAACCGGGTTCCAGCACCGCCAGCTGGTCCTCGGTCGTGCCATTGGCTCTTGCACACTGGGGCAACGCATCTGGGTTCCAGCACCGCCAGCTGGTTCTCGGCAGTGTTTTTGTCACAGGTACTCCCTCGTGCCAAACCTGGTTTCAGCACCGTCAGCTGTTCCCGGGGTGTGTCAAACTCGCTGAGACGCCTATGTTTGCCCCGTCGTGTTGCAGTCGGGTTAGCCAACTCCAGGGTGCCTCCAGTTTAGGAGCTTCCTATGTGGGCTGCGTGAACTGGTAGTCAAGGCTGGTTCTGTAGTGCCAGTAGGCCCAGCTCCCCCTGTAGGACTGTTGGGGTTCGGTAACTGCGGCTGCCTCGCGGCCTAGCTGTTCTCTCCTCTCCTGTGGGCCTTGGGGTCCACCACCTGGTTCCAGCACCGTCAGCTGGTTCCGGGCCGAGCCTTTGGCTTAGGTGCCTCCTCCTGGGTATCCGAGTTCCACCAACGTCAGGCGGTCCTTGGTAGTGCTTTTAAGCGCGGGCACCTACAGCTTAGTAACCGGGTTCCAGCACCGCCAGCTGGTCCTCGGTCGTGCCATTGGCTCTTGCACACTGGGGCAACGCATCTGGGTTCCAGCACCGCCAGCTGGTTCTCGGCAGTGTTCTTGTCACAGGTACTCCCTCGTGCCAAGCCTGGTTTCAGCACCATCAGCTGTTTCCGGGTTGTGTCAAGCTCGCTGAGACGCCTATGCTTGCCCCGTCGTGGTGCGGTCGGGTTAGCCAACTCCAGGGTGCCTCCAGTTTAGGAGCTTCCTATGTGGGCTGCGTGAACTGGTAGTCAAGGCTGGTTCTGTAGTGCCAGTAGGCCCAGCTCCCCCTGTAGGACTGTTGGGGTTCGGTAACTGCGGCTGCCTCGCGGCCTAGCTGTTCTCTCCTCTCCTGTGGGCCTTGGGGTCCACCACCTGGTTCCAGCACCGTCAGCTGGTTCCGGGCCGAGCCTTTGGCTTAGGTGCCTCCTCCTGGGTATCCGAGTTCCGCCAACGTCAGGCGGTCCTTGGTAGTGCTTTTAAGCGCGGGCACCTACAGCTTAGTAACCGTGTTCCAGCACCGCCAGCTGGTCCTCGGTCGTGCCA